>NW_008664571.1:13548-31775 GCF_000695815.1 Acanthisitta chloris | reverse complement strand
AGATTTATTATTTTCTTAACAAGATCATGGCTGTGCATTATGTTACAGTCCTTTAAGTGCAGAATGCTATTATAATGATGAATATAAGTGTACACAGTGTTGCATGTAGATGTGATTAGTGTGAACTTTTAGCTCTTCCAGAGCTTCTGTTTAGTTGGCTCCTGAAGAGTATAGTGCACTTAACCTTCTGTCAGAGACTTCAGAAGATATGCTGCACTCCTTTAGGCAGCCTAATGTCTGCAGTACTTCTTTGCATAGACTAAGATAGATAAAATTCAGAGATAGGCTTAATACAGAGTAGCTTGAAAGGTAGGGAGATACTGCTTTAACTGTACAGTGGTGAACCATAACTGTGGCAAGAAAGGACAAAGACAGATATATACCCTGAAGAGCAAAAAGATGGAAAGACTGATTGGTTAAAATACTTCAACTGAAATAATTTGGAAGAGACTTTAATTCTGGGAAGGTCTGTAACCCTCCTCTTAGAAACACATTCCCAGACAATTCTGTGGTGCCCAGCCCATGTTTGGTCCATGTGTAGAACAAGTGTTTACAAAAGAACAGTTTCTTCGTACCAGTCCTGGTCTACTCAAATGCCAGTCACACAGGTTACACCTGAGCCTTGTTGTTGGGTGGTCTTACCACGTGGACAGCCCTGGGACAATGCTATGCAGGAAAAAGTGGAAGTTAAAGCTGGTCATGAGTCATCAAGTCTCCAGAAGATCAGAAGCTATTCAAAGAAATCTAACTGCTATCTATCATAGTTTCATAGTATGTTAAGGGATTGGAATGGACTATAAAGATCATCTAGTCCCAAGCTCCCCTGCATGGGCAGGAACACCTCCCAAGAGACCAGGTTGCTCAAAGCTTTATCCAACCTTGCTTTGAATACTAAAGCAATAAATCAGAGCATTGGTACGGAAAGGCACCCATAGCAATTTATTCCATTCACTCACAATCCCCAGAAATTAAAATATCCTGTCTCATGTAAATCATTTAACTATAAGTCACTGTAGATACCATGTATTTATACTCTTAATAGTCTATACTTGAGAATTCCCTCAAATTAGTAATAAATAATGATAGGATTACATACTCTGATGATGTAATTGGAAATTATTGTTATGATTTCAGTGTAATAACTGCAATTCATAACTCCATGTATATGACCATTATACATGGAGTGACTGAATAGGTATAACTCAAACTGTTCTTTCTTTTTTCCTTTCCCTTTGGTCTACACAGCTAAGGAACCCATTAAAAGTGAATCACTTCACTGAACAGCACCATATGATTACTAAACAAATGCCTAAGGCCAGAAAGTACTTTTCCACTTTCATCAGCTTCCAAGTCTCTTTGTTTTTGATTGACACTGAGGAAAAACTGAACTGAATGCTAAGCAAATTGAAAGTGCCACAGTGTCTAAATTCTCTTGACCTGTATCTGTACAATGGAGGCTTCTAAGATGTAGGAGAGATCTTCGAACTCATTGAATAATAAAAATAACAATAATATTAATAGGAGTTATTGTTAATGACAATGCCATTATTTCTACTACTACTATTGATAATAAAAGAATGACAATAAGAATAATAAAAATGGTCAAGTGTTTATACTTTGGGTCCATTTTGGGTTTATCCTAATCTTTTGGACTAAATGTTGGACTAGATGTTCCTCAAGGGTGCCTTCCAACTCTCTGTATTCTGTGATTCTTTAAAAATTTTGTGTTGCATTTAAGAGATATTTTGCTTTCTTACTTTCCACATGTTTATCTGCTGTCAGGTTTCATAATTCATACTCAAAATTGCTTCTTATGTTTTTTGCTTTTTTTGGAGACTTAGAATCATGGAATCATTAAGGTTGGAAAAGATTTCTAAGATCATTGAGTCCAACTATTAACCTAGCACCACCATGTTCACCATGTAAATGTGAGTTCATCTAGTTTTTCAGCAAAGTCCTCTCAACACACCCTTTGGACCATCCCATATTAGAAATGGTCTAAGATTCCTATCAACTTCATTGGTCTTCTGGGAAGAGTGAAAATCAGTAATGACTGAATGAGCAATACTGTATGTTTTACTGTGTGTGGCCTTTCGGAAGTTTTTTGGTTTTTTTGTTTGTTTGTTTGTTTTTTGGTTTTTTTCCCCTTAACCAGATGACCACAAGTAGCTGTGACATGGTCCAGATGATCACTGATGCTGGCTACGTCATGGCTCTGTACAACACAGAACACCTCTGCAATTATATGGAAGTAAGATGCTCATGTTGCATATTGAAAATGGAAGGCCTAAAATGTATTTGGCCACCTAAATCCAGAGATTTCCATCTGCAAATTTCCCCTGGGCAGTGATTTCAGCACAAAAACTGTTCAAGGGCAAGATTGACGTAAAGCACTTCCATTCTTCTCAAGTGCTCATTGCCACCTAGGCATTGCAAATTCCCATTGTTCTAGCACAGCAGAGCTATTTGTATAGCTGGGCTATGAATCTGCTTAGCCAAAAAGGGAAGCTTAAAATGAAAAAAGGGACAACAACAGCAAAATTAAAGTCTTTTCATTTTCTCCAGATCATTTCTCAGTTGCCACTGGCAGCAAGTGACAGATTGTGTGAAGAAAGAACAAAATGAAGGGATGAGAATGAGCAGTGAAGCTTCTATGAAGGTAATGTTCCAAAACTAGTATTGTTACACAGCATTTCATATTATTAAATGTGGCTTCAGCTTCCAACATTAAGGTTTCTAAGAAGTCTTAGTTAAATATGTCACCACATATACCTCAGTCTTGAAAAGGCTAAGGTGTCTGACATCTTTCACCTTAACTATTCAATAATCATAGAATCATTAAGGTTGGAAAAGGCCTTTGGGATGGTGACTCCAACACCTCTCTGGGCAGCCCCTTCTAATGCTGATCAATCCTTTCCATGAAGAAATTCTTCCTGAAATAATATTCAAGTTGTCTTATATTTTCCTGCTCCCTCTTTAGGAAGCAATGTTAGGGCATGACTACTAAACCAGGATGATCCCAAAACACAATGTAAATTGTCGTTTTCACTGAGAAGTACTTTGTAACTTAAAAACCCCTGAATGAACATGTGACAAGAATATTGAAATATTATCTTGTGAAGTATGGTTTGGTATACACTATTTTACTTATAATTGTAAAGAATGGAAAAGATGAAAGAGTTAACAATTTTTGAACCTCTTGTGCTCCTTTGGCTGTCACCCATAGGCAAACTAACCCTATAGTAGAGTTGGCTGTAACTCTTAAGCATTCCTTGGGCTAATAGGCATAATTATGAGGATAGCCATCAAGGAAAGGATAAACTACCTTTGTTTAATTTTGTAACCTGAAATACATGCAAAATGGTCATTTGACCTGATTTCTTATTAATGCATGACCTTTTTTCCCCAGATTTTTTTTTTTTTGCAAGATACCTATCATCTGATAATATACACATTAATTATAGCATTATCTTGAACAGTGCTCCCAACTCATTTCACAGCTCACTTTTCCACTGAAGCTCAATCCAGCTCTGTGAGACTAATCAATACCAGGAAGATTTATGGTATTACTGTAGATCATAACTGAGAACAACTTAATGTCCTTTGTTACAATTCAGAATATACCTATCAGGATGAAAAATGAGCTAAAGCACTTTGCACAGCAGTAAAAATAAACAGATATTTTATAAATGCATCACTAAATATATCAGATATTCATATTATCATCATGAGAAGGATTAGTAAATTAATTTACTGGCATGTATTGATCTATTATGCTGACAACTTAGTCTTTGAAAATACTAAGAGTTGCACAAGAAGAAAGTGCTTCAACTAATCTATTTTCTTAGACCATGCAAATAGCCTGTTATGAGTTCCTTGGAATTTTCCTTTAATTAGATCACCTTAATTGCCATTTTGTATGTCGCATGGGCAATTCTCATTTTATGCTTAACATAGGCACAAGTTAGAGAAAAATGAATAAACATAACAGATCTTCCTGTACTTTAAGGCTCCAGTTTATGTTAGATGCAAAGCTTCTCAGAGAGACACAACTGAAGCTGTTAGCTTTAATGTGCACTCTAAATTGAAAAAGAACAAAAATGAAGGGGTAGCTATGAAATTGATATTAGTTAAGCCTATTCTTCTTAACTTCATATAGATCTGAAAAAATGTGTAGGAGGGGAAAAAAATCACAGACTTTAGTAAGAAGGTTTGCAGGTCTGGTTTTGTTTTGAGGATTTTTTGTTTGTTCTTGTTGCTGCTTTTTACCCCCTATGGAAAGAGAACTCTGCAAAGACCAAATTGTCTTCTGGTATCAGGGATCATTGCTTCATGTAATAATGCTCTTAAGTGGTTCACCTGAAACCTGCACTTTGAAGTAGCTAAATTCCAATCCAGTGTCACTTTTCACTTGCACTTCTTCGAAACACCTAGTGGATTTACAATGCCCCAGGCCCTGAAGGCAAAGATGTATAGCAGAGATATCAACACTCTGCATGTGCTGACACTATCACTCTGGAAATGACAGCATGAAAAGTCAAGCCGAAGCTCTCGTCAGAACTAGAAAATGAATCATGCTGTTTGTCAGGTCAGGATAGGAAAAAAAGCAGTGGTTTTCCCCAGATGGGGAACAAAAAAGGATTGCAGAAATGCCAAAGTAGATGACACCAGGATGAGCAAAATGGATAGCTTCATTTACTGGGAGATAAGGACAATGACAGATCTAAGGAGATCCCGAGGCGAACAGAAGTAAGGTCTGATATTCTGAGCTATCTGAAGCAGATTCAGAAGGTTAAAATCACCTCTTTTTTTTGTACAGACCTCAGACATCTGATAACAAACTTTTTTTTCCTTGCTCCCTATAAGAGCATGTATTTTGAAAGAGCTGATAAATATCACCAGCCGTTGAAACTCAGTGTTCTAAGTATTTTACCACATTAACTACCAAAATTATGTCAGAAACTTGTCAATCACAATATGGGTAAGCAGGTTTTCCCAAGTCAGTAAGGAGACAGCTTAAATTCTTGTTTGTTTAGTGGATTTGTGAGAGTGTCTTTTCTAGACTAATCCAGTCAAAGACAGGAAGGTATCTGGCAGCCCATGAGTACACAGTACCTTTGAATGATAAAGCACACTGCGACTGTACCTGCTGAGGCATCTGGTGCAGTAGAAAGGAGGGTGTAGCTTGTTATATGTGACTCTCTACAGTATCTGTGCAAGAGAGGGAACAAAGGACTCCAGCTGTGAAGTTACTGCAAAAAATGTGTCAAAGATCCTTTAGTTTGACACGTGCATTGTATGTGCACATAAACTGTCTTCCACATCTTCATGTTCTAGGCTTAACATGCTTATAATTAGCTTTACAGCAACAGTCCCTAATGCACTTCCAAACATTTTGAATCTCACATGGGCTCCCCTAGGAACAATGTTCTGAAACATTGCTGAGGCTGGGTGGCCACAGCGCTGGTACCTTGAGGAGCCATTGTATCTGCTGGCCAGCACTGCTCTTGCATTGCAGAGACACCACAACTACCTCTCATAAGGTAATTTTTCATTCTCTTCTGCTATTCTTAGTATGCCTTTGCATAAAAATCAAAATAAAGGGAAATTTTATTAAAGAGTTCATTGTTTCTTGCGTACAGTATATGGTTTTGGAGCAGATGGAACAGTTGGATTTTTAAGACAGATCCAAAATTTTACATGCAAATATTCAATATCTTGTAAATGCCTAAGACAATAAATTTGCAAATACAATTTACTGGTGTGCACTGTATATTTCTGTATTTATTTTAAACGTTGCCATATTTACTGAAAAATTATTTCCAGAACCACTGGGCTTATTTGCATTCTTATAAACCCATGAAATCTGATGCATGAACTTGCTTATTTGGCATGCTGCTGTTCTGAGCATCATTATATATATATAAGTAATTATACATAGTATTGAATACATAGTATTGAGCCTGACACAAAAACATTTCAGTTATTGACAAGTCACATTTGTGACAGAGGGCCCCCCTATTCTCTGGATTTAGCTCTTATTTTTATGAAAGATTCAGGCTGCTGATGTAGGCATATTTTGGGGGAACATGGACATCTTCCTGGGCTCAGCCTTTGTGCCCTGTGGGTCTTTTATGGAACTCTGTGACATAAATACACCAATGCAAATTAGATAGCTTTCCTCTGGGACTTACCTATTAACGTGCCTAGTAAAATCTGATATTAAAAGGGTCTCTGAAGTACTTAACACTGTGTAAAACCATTGAAAGCGATGTTAGGAGGCCGAGAGCACATACCAGGTGCATGCAGTTTGAGCACGCTGGGTTTGTATAGTACAGCTAAGAAAACATTAAAGACTGATTTAAGAGCAGCCTACAGACTCCTGAAGGGTGTCACAAAGATGATGGAACTGTTTCCTCAAAGTGACACCCCACATAACAAGGGCAAATAGCCACAAACTGAAATGGGAGAGGTGCAGATGGGATTAAGCAAAGCTTTTTTGCTTGGAGGGTGGTGCTGCAGCGGAATTGGTTGCATCAGAAGACTGAAGAAACTCCATCCTTGCTGTTTTCCACACAAAGCTCTGGCTAGTGTTAGCAGTAGTCTTTCCTTGTACAGGAGGTAGGACTAAACACCCTCTAGACAAACTTTCCAACAACATTTCTATGAATGTGACTTTTCAAGACCATCAAAAGGAAGATGGCCAGACTGCAGCTCAAACTTCTAATGGATCATGTTTTACTGTAGTTTCTGTATTTCAAGGATGTTAGAAAATACAAACATGAGATCCAGTTACATCATATTGAGGAAGACTTCCTTGCATCAGGCAAATTTGTGACTGTAGAAATATAATGAGACTTTTCCTTAAGGCACAGCAAAACCAGAACTGTCTCCAGTGTTTCATAGAATGAGTTTATATTTTATGTTTTGTTTATGCAGAATATTTGTAATTCATAAATTGAAATATAAAATATGGAATTTCAGCAATATTTCAAAGCCCAGGGTAACACTTAAGTTTACATACTATTTAACTTGTCTCTCTCATGCCTTGACTATTAATTCTTCTCAGGCAAAATATAAAAGAGGGAAGAGGTTTTTATGAAATTTTGCAAAAGAATGATCACTTCTAGCCAAAGAACTGAAAAATTACATTACTGTAGTCTCTTATTTCAGTTCCAATATCTAGTGCTGCACTGCAGTGAGGCAGTTAAGATGTTTCTGTATGCTTGAATTTGACTCGAATTTTGATATGCAGAATTTACTGTAAGTGAAATCCACTCTACATACTTCTATTTTTATGTTTTTTATTTTAGTATGTGAAATCCAACTCTAATTGTCCAAAGGAAAGGGATGTGATTTCTCCTTTTAATATCATCAAACGTATAGTACCTGAATCATCTGTCCTGAACTGCCAGGTATGTTTTCTTCATTTCTCTTTAACAGAGTAAAGTCCCTCCATCATGTCCCAAACGAACATTCAAGCACCTTGACACATGGATTTTCAAATATACAGATGTCCCTCTAGAGACATACCACCAACAGTTTCACATGTGGCATCTGCTAGCTATCAAATTTTTCTGACCCAAAGTTGGAATGCATTATACAATCTACTGTGTCCATCATTTAAATTAATCATGTGGATAGAACAATCTAATTCAGTAAGAAAATGCTCTCTCTTTTAAAGAAATCTATCAAACTTAATGTGGCAGATATGCAAGAAGGCATAAAACAATATCTGGAGTATAATATTTTTTAAGGATTACAGAAATGTTCATAGGAAATACATAAAAACCCCTCTATAAATGAATACTTGGGCATTCATAGAAACATAGAATATTCTGAGTTGGAAGAGATCCATCAAAGTCCAACTCCCTGACCCTGCACAGGACAGTGCAAAGAATCACACCATCTGCCTGAGAGTGTTTTCCAAACGCTTCTTGAACTCTGGCAGGCTTAGGGCCATGACCACTGCACTGGGTAGCCTGCTCCCCTTCCTCTTCACCCTCTGGGTGAAGAACCTGTTTCTAATATCTGACCTAAACCTCCCCTGACGAAGCTTCATGCCATTCTCTTTGGTCCTGTCACTGTCACCAGAGAGCAGAGATCATAGCCTGCCCCTCTGCTTCCCCTATGAGGAAGTTGTAGACTACTATGAGGTCTCCCCTCAGTCTCCTCTTCTTCAGACTCTTCTTCAGAAACAAGCTAAGTGATTTCAGTTGATTCTTGTATGGCTTCCCCTCTAGACCCTTCCCCATCTTTATAGCTCTCCTTTGGATGCTTTCTAATAGACTAATATCTTTCTTATAATGTGTATTTTTAGTGTTTCAGCTGACAAAGTAATTCCTTTCCATTGTGGACAAATAGAATATTCATTTTTTTAATGCCTGCCAGACAGAGCTCCAGACAGCTCTCCCAGGGAAAACATGTTGAAGTCAAAATGAACAGTGCACTCCACAAAAAGACAATCTGTCTTTACCATTCCTATTCTGCCATACTTCATGGAACAGTGTAGGGAGTAGTTCAGGGCACTCCTTACCCCCAGTGTTGCAATCTGTAGAAGCTATAACAATAATAATAAAATAATACACTATTGTCTGCATCATGTGGAAGATGAGACTCTGATAGCAAAACAACTTTGTCAGAGTTTTGCTGGGTAAGTGCCAAACATTTAAATTCATAATGTACATATGGCTACTCAAAGTCACAGGGGCAAAAAAAAAGAGAGTAAGTCAGAAAATAATTAAACAGAAAAGGACCTATAAAGAGGAACTGAAATAGCCTTGAATTAGTTCTTGGAGGTATTGCTGAGATTTTAAGGAAAAGTTTATCTTGGAAGAAACAAAAAAATGAACAAAACCCCCAAAGTGAGCTACAGACGACTGCAAGGCATAGAAGGAAGACATGAAATATAAAAGAGTTTGAACAAATGTGTTAGGGTTATTTAAAAAATACACGCTAGATTAATCGTGCAATACAATGTTTAGTTTAATGTAGAATCATCACAAAATTTGAATAATGCTTGATTTATTACTGGATGATAGCAAATTCTTTCATAATTGAGCCAAAAATCAATATATTATCAGAGTACCAAGTTGCTGATTACATGGTTTTTTTCTCAGTCTTAGTCTTTGATGGAAAATCTGGCCTTTTGCTTATTCTATCACTATGTCTGCAAAGTGAAAATTTTAAAAGAGTCCTTGGGGTTACAGAAAATTCATATTCTGTTATTGTTACTCACACATGTTTGAGATTGGCAATTCCGTAGGCAGTGTATATTGTAATCCAGTCACTATACCTGTCCACTATCCCAAGTCATTTGTACTTGGATGGTGTTTTGAGATGCATTTTCCAGTGATAGGACTAGCTAGTGGGGGAAGGAAATGGCTTATATATATTTTTATATTTTTACTTCATTTTTTTCATGCACACCTAAGTAATCTACAAAAAAATTGCAGAAAATAATTGCAGTCATTGGAAGAGACCAAACCACAACAGATATCCACACTGCAGCCCATGGAGGATGCCACAGAAGAGCAGGTGGTTATTCCTTGAAGGAAACTGCAACCTTTGGAGAAGAGCCACACTGGAGCAGCTCTTTAAGAGCTGCAGCCACTGGGACAGACCCACAATGGAACAGTTTTATCCTGAAGGACAGCAGTCTGTGGAAAGATCCCTGAAGGAGCAGGGAAATGGTGTGAAGAGAAAGGAGTGGCAAAGAGGAACTAACATGGATTGACCACAATCCCCAATCCTTATCACCCTGCATGGCTCAGGGCAGACTGAGGAGTTAAAGGAGTTGGAAATGAAGCAGTGAAGATGAGTCTGGGGAAAAAAAGAGGAGAAAGGGGAGGAGACATGTTCTCACCATCATGCTCTATTTTTTAATTAGCAAAAATAAATTAATTACCACAAGTCAAATCTATTTTCCTCATGATGGTATTAAGGAAGTGATTTCCCTGTCTTTATTTTGACTCATGAGTTTTTAGGCTTATTTTCTCCCCCTGCCCTGTTGAGAAGAAGGAGAAAGAGAGCAGCTGAGTGGGCATCTGGCAGCCCGGCAATGTCAAAACCACCACACTTCTAAAAGATAAAACTGGACAAATACTTCTCAGAAATCATTAGCTCTTAACATAGAGAAGGAGAGAGAGAAAATAATAGAAGATTTTAGACATTATAAGATGAAGTTCCAAGCAATCATTCTTCACAAACTGAGGGTTAAAAAAAGCAAGCTCAGTCTCTAGGGAGCAAAAATATGTCAGCTAACTTCATACCATACTATGCTTAGGCTATTTAGATATTAAATCAAGACTGCTGAAATTTCAGTCTTATTAATACATCTTATACCTTTAACAGGACTTGTTTAAATGTTCAGAAACTAAATTTAGAAACAAGTTTAAAATTAACTGAAAGTATGTTAAACAAATAAATTATGCCATCATCACTCTCTATCTATACAGGTTTACTACCAACCTCTGTGTAAAGATGAGCACTGATAAGAAAACTGAAGATGCTTAGAAGCCTTGGGTGTTATCAACTGTATTCCATGTCCTCCATGCTCTAGAGCAGAAGGTGTTCCATTCTTCAGAAATACACCCAGAAAGCTGCACTGGAGACAACTACATTTTTTGTTAGTATTCAGCAGGCATTGCCTAGCTGCAGAGGGGGTAAACGCAGGGCTCATATCATTTGTTTGGGATCACCCATGGGTTAACATAAAATTTTACTAGATCACACCGAAGTTATTTTTCTCTTATCAGAAGAAGACCGTAAACTTGATTATCTTCATGTGGTGGTGATTCCTGATTGCACTTTTCCTTCTCCAGTTCATATTTCAGTCTAGTATCAACTCTGCTCTGAAGAGCAGAACATATTTACCACATTAATGAAGACACCTTCAGTGTGCCTGAATCAGCAGTGTGAAATTAAGGGCCAAGAAGCTGGATGTGTCCCAGTTGTTGCACCAACAGCTATCTCAAAAATATCTACAAATGCAACTGTGTCAGCACTTGTAGGTACAAAATTATAACTGCAGCTCATCCTTTATCACTGCATTCCAGTACAAGCCTATAAGAAATACAGAGAGAGACTATTTGCAAGAGTGTGTAGTGACAGGACTAGGGGGAATGACTTGAAACTGAAAGAGAGTAGGTTTAGATAAGATATTAAGAAGAAATTCTATACTGTAAGAGTGGGTGGTGAGGCACTGGCACAGGTTGCTCAGAGAAGTTGTGGATGCACCATCCCTCGAAGTGTTTCAGATCAGGTTGTATGGGGCTTTGAGAAACCTGGTCTGGTGAAAGGTGTCCCTGCCCATGGCAGGGGATTCAAACTACATGATCTTTAAGGTCCCTTTCAACCCAAACCACTCTGTAATTATATGGTTTAGGGCACTGTAACAATCTGGGAAACAGGTTATGCTAATTCAAAGTACTTTTCTCATGTTTTCTTTCTATCATTTCTGTTTATTCTTGCATCACATTTGTTCTCGATTTTATGATCTCATTTTACCAGTGAAGTTATTTTCGCTCATACTATATATGAGCCTTTCTTTCAGCCAGTTCATCGAATGATCATCTACTCCAGACTTGGATCCATTATATAAAGGAACATAGGAGCATCTCTTTCTATCCTCCACAAGGACCTTACATGCTGGGGTGGGTTTGGCTCAGTTGGCAAGGGGTTTCCTTTTCCTCCTCCATAATGTTTGGGGTGTTTCTGCAGCCCAGAGGCATTCCTACTGCTGTCAAAAAACACAATACCAGTGTCACCACACAACAGGAGAGAGGAGATGGGGAGTCCTCAATATTTGCTCCGTCTCAACTGAGTAAACCCTACAATAAATTCAAGTTAATATTCAGTTCTCAATTGAAATGGTTTTTTGTTTATTCAGGTACTTCTGGTTTTTGTCTTATATTAACTTTTGTAGATGTATTACTTAAGAATGCTAAAGTGTAAAGGAACATGCTTTGTGTGAAATATGGTACATAAAATTCTTAATGTTGTATTCAATATACGAAAAAGAAAGTACTTTATTGCTGTCTCACAGGTAAGAAACTTGTTTGAATTAGTTGAGTACTGATTTAATATTTCATTGGCAGAGCACATTTTACCTCTCAAAATACAAGATTACTTAAAATATAAAAGAAATTTACATGTGTAATTTAAACACCTAGCAATAATAAATGGGTCATCTGTTTTGAGCTTGTGCCACACAGACATCCTAAGAGCATGAAAGTATAACAAGAAGTCTCTCATTTACTCATTAACTGGCACTAAGTGCAAGAAATGATTCATACACTGAACAGAAGCTTCTATGCAACCATCACCACAGAAAATGAAAAGCCAGATGAGCAGCAGCATTACATAAGTTCAGAAACAGTATTTGCAATTAATTACATTGAAAGCTGAGACACACTTGAGAAATGAGAAAAAAAAAAACCCCAACAGGTGGCAACTTGCAAAACAAAAAAAAATTATGAATAGTACTCCAAGTCAGCCAAATAATTTTTTTTTTTGACTGAGGAAAAGAATGCAAACCTTCAAAAATGCTTCTTTCCTTTAAGGCTCTAAAAGAAGAAAAAAGGACACAATTAAAAACTAGAAAAGAAAATATAAAGATTTTAGAGTCCCTAGAAGCAATGTTTCAAGACTGACTTCTGTATTAAAATTGTTTATTGAAATTTTGCCTTTGAGGGGGTTTTTGAACACTTCCTGAAAAACTGAAAACCTTGGAAATCAAAATGGTACAATTGCAAGAGAAAAACAGGAAGTAAGAGAGTGGTGCAAATAGATTAAAAAAGTCTTGAAAGAGCAGCTGCTTAAAATCAAGAAACCCCACTGGTAAGGGAGCAGAAACATTAGTTCAAACAAAATATTCTTCGTTTTTTTCTAGTTCAATTGTAGAACTCTGATTAGACTGAAGAAGGAGATATAAACCTGCCACAGAAGTAGTACAGATCTAGTAAAGTCTCCCTGTCAAAAACCAAAATGTTCATTCATTCCCAAAGGTTGCTTCCTAGATGGAATGTAAAAAACACAAAAAGGTTTGCTATAACCAGAGTCTGATACAATAGAAGACACATTACAATAAACCAGAACTGTACGATCATCAATATGCATATCAGGGAATATTCCTTATACAGCTATCTGTGCTTGGAAATAGATGAACCTGGAGTCGACCTTGCATCCTCACTACTTGGTGAATTATAAGAATAAGAATTTATATTTTTGTTTTCTTCCACATGATTTTGCACAACCTAAGGATTCCAATCTGAATTCACATGACACAGGTGGAAGATTTCTTCTTTCAATGTATTCTTCTGGTTAACATGATCATAGAGTGATTTGGGTTAGTAGGGACGTTTAAAGGTCATTTAGTCCAACCTCCCTGCAGTGAGCTGGGATATCTTCAGCCAAACCAGGTTGCTCAGAACCCCTTCCAATCTGACCTTTAATGTTTCCAGGAATGGGACATCTACCACTGCTCTGGGCAACCTGTTGCAGTGTCTCAATACCTTCACTGTAAAAAATTCTTCTTCCTAATGTCCAATATAAACCTACTCTTTTAGTTTAAAGCCTATTACCCCTTGTACTGTCACTATATGCTCTGATGAAAAGTCACTCTCTGACTTTCTCGTAGCCCCTTCAGGCATTAGAAAGCTGGATGTAGTACTCCAGGTGAGGTTCCATGTGAGTGAAGCAGAGGGGCAGAATCCCCTTCGTCAACCTGCTGCTCACACTGCTTTGGATGCAGCCCAGGACATGATTTGCTTTCTGTGCTGCAATCGCATATTGCTGGTACAGGTTCAGCTTTTCATTCATAATGATCTTTTCTTTCAACAAAAAATGAAGCAAAAAGCTCCAGTTCATTCTTTCTTGCCATTACCATAGGAATGCATCCAACATTGTCTCCCTTTTGCTCCCCCTCTCTTTTTGACTATTTGCCTTCCTGCATTTCCCCCATTCCTCCTTCTTTTTGATATGCACACCCTAGACCCAGTGGCTGATTGAAGACTGCTGAATAATGTAAAGTGAGGAATAATCAATGTTGTCTTATGCTAACTGATTGAAGCATATTATTCTTTCATAAATAGGGCACCAAGACTAGAAAAAAATTCTTACAGTGCTTCTGAAATACTTTAATTGTCAATATCTCCCTCACTCCCCTTTATATTGATCATATTTTATGTTTTTATAGTTTCCTAGCTTCCATAAACACCAGTGTTCTCCTGAGGACTAACTCAGAGTTATGATACTTTCCAATTTTTTATCAATTTTTTTTGATTATTTTGTCTGAGTTTACTACTGTTTTTCTGTCCTGCATCATTCCATCTGTTCATACCATTCTGTAATGAGACTGGAATGTTTCTAAAGGATAAAGGGAAATTAACAAGATATTTTATATGTGATGTGGGCCAAAGTCAGATTGTAGACTGGAGGATTGGCTTTGTGTGAACTCAGGGAAGCATGACTGGCCACTAGCTCTACACATGAGGAGGCAGGATGCAATCCTTTGGGAACAAAAGAGTTTACTTTTACTTGAAAGCTCCACATGCATGTAGACAGTGAAAAAAATGTCAAGTAGTAGGAATGATGCGCTATATTTATTCTGCTGCTTTGCAAAGCCTTATCAGTGCCATTAACTTACTTATTTTTTAATTAATATTATTTTCTTCTTTTTTACTTCATGCTAAGCAAAAATATTGTACTGTCTCTTTACAATGTACCAGCTAAGTTACATCAATGCTTCCTCTTGTGGATTCCTTCCCAGAGATTTGGTCTGCCTTAGCAGTATATATATCCACATTGTCTTGCTCATCAATAGAAAAACCTTCAAAGTGTAATTGAGAGTCCTTACATATACCCTCTACATTTGTCATAGAAATTGATCTATGACCTTTCATTCAAGACACTGTATGAGAATTAAGCATTTTACTTTAATATCATTCTGTCTTCAGGCTTTCAAGTTCAGGCATAAGGTCCAGATACACAGCTTGCTAGACCTCAGTGAAACAAAATTCTTTGTCCTACTCAAAAAACACTGCTTTATAATGTGTTATGTCTGTCATATAACATATATTCAAATATAAATAAATACTGCTAGAACTTCTGATTTTCAGTTTTTTGAGAATCTATCCTCATATAAAGCTTTTTCTTTGGAAATAACTCTTTTTTGTCCTATTTGAATAGTTTGTTATTAAGGCATCAAGCTCTATTTTTTCATGGCAACACCATCTCTTTTTCTGAAATGCTGAAAGTATGTCTGGACTACATTTCAAGGGCAGATGCAGTTGAACATGGTGATGGCAACTGCCCACACTTGAAGCCAGTTGGAAGTCAGCCACTTGCAAATCAGAAACAAGGTAGATGCATTAGATAACATCAAGTCTGTGTTAATAAATCCCAATGAGAAACAATGTACATTAGCTAAGGTTCATTGTCTGACTTACACAACTACCAGGCAGGTTAGCTCACTGGCAGAGCAAATTCACATCTGTCTGCAAAACACTGCAGAGACATATCTTTCATTAGAGCAGATAATAGAGGTCCCATTATGACAGACTGTATTAGACACAAGATCCTATTCCCCAATGTGGCTATGCCTCGACACAGAGCTCAATCCAGAGGGAATTCAGCCAACACTGAATCCTGTTGTCTTCAGCTGATGTTTTCTAGTTCATTAAGCTTGTCTTGCTGTTTTTCTCTCCTGCAGTACCATCCTATTCAACAAATTCATTGGAGTGTGTCATGTAGTACTGGAATTTTTGTTCTACTACAAAAAGCAAAGTATGAGGGACTCTTTATAGTCTTGCTATTTTTGGGAATGGGCATCTGTAAAGAAGCATAATGTACTTGGCATAGGTTATGAATATTAAATCAGCAGGTATGTTCATTAATCAATAAATTGCAGATCCCATAGCTGACACTTCTTAGCATTTTGAAAGCAGTATTGCTGTTCCATAAAGCCTAGGTCATGTTTGTGCATTTGCAATAATTTCAACTTGTTTGAGCAGGTGTGCTCCTCTCTCTGTTGGGTAGTTTGGCAAACTATGTTGTGCTTGCAAATTTGCAACAGATGTCCAAGCTTTGAAACATATGTATTATGTAGTCTATAGACCACAAGAAATAAAAGTGTCAAAATATGACTAATATATGATATGGCTTCCCGAAATTTTGATTATTGCAAAATCCATTATTGTTTCTCCGCTATTAGACATTATGCTACATCCAGATTATAAGTGACATATAAAACAATACCATTGCTGTGCTCTTGTTTTTTCTGTAGGTACAAATAGGCAACTACTAGCAATTGCAACATACCATATGATGTTAGAACCCAAATTCATCTTCATAAGAGCTAATTGGATGATTCAGTCAAACAAAGGTACATTCCTCCCTCTGCTTAAAATGACTTGCAAAATACTTTACCTCAGTAAATTGGAAAATTCTGGATTTTTTCCCATTGCATTTTTATTTATGTTCTAAATGCTTCATATCTTGGTTCTGCCATGATCCAGTTAAGACTGGACACAAGACAACAAAATGCCACAAGCAATTCTCACTGTATTTGCTGTCCGTATTTTCAGACCCAGAAAATCTGAATAATTATCAAAGACTTTGAGTTTTACCCGTGACTAGTTTTATCCACATTTTGTGTTGTCTTTTTGTATTGTGTGGACTGCGACTATACAACAGATTCAAGTCCCAGGTGGAATAATGAATGTTGACCCCAAAGGTTATTTGCCTCCATTTTACAAGACTGGTGAACTATACAATTAACAGCTGCACACACAGCCTTTTCACATGAATGTAATGTACATAATTTTAATCATATTACATAATATATATATGTTTTAAACCATGCATGTAATCTTTGAATTTCTTTTAAATTCAAAATATTAAATATAGCTTTTGATATAAATTTAGACATCCTTAGTACATGTTGTTCCCTCCAAATATCTAGTCCCTCACCTCTTACTGATAATTAAATAAATACTTGTTGATAAATATTAAATGAAAATAAACTATCAGTTAAGGCACTAAATGCATTTCTCCCATCTTGTTCAGTAAGTATATCAGATCTGGCTAAACCTCAATTTCATAAAATGTCGATTTTTCACTAGTAAATTCAATTTACTAGGAAAAGGATGAAACATTTAGAAACAAGCTACTCTTATCATTTCTTACAATAGTGCTCCCAACTTAATAATTGGATTTTATCATTGCTTATCACTGTGTGAGGAAAGAAAAGCTACTATGAGCAAGATAGAAAATAAAACCTAGTGTATACTTCAGGCTAGAACATTATCACATACATTTTAACTTCCAAGCAAATTATCTGTATAGCAGATTAGAGCAAGTGGTCAGGCACTTTCAACTACATTAAATCACTGAGAGTGCTGTCATGCTCCATATACCTTACCAGGGAGCTTGTGAAGAAAATCTAGGATTTACCACCAGAACTCCTCAGGTACAGAAAGAGGATGCTTAATAGGGACTCACCTCCCCCATTGCAGATTTTCCTTGGACTCCAGGGAAGTTGTTTTTGGCTGACTGTCTGGCTGACCATTGCCCAGAACAATTCAAACAGAGAAGAACATCTCCACTGTTGCCACTCTGCATGCCAGGTGCATCTCTTGAGTCCAGCAGCAAATCTCTTCCCACAGCTGATGTTGAGCTGGGGCTCACAAAATGTTACCTCTTCAGCTCCTGAGAGATGACAGATGAAGTTGTCAATATTCATATCACACAGCAGCTGTTTTACGATGAAGTTGTCAATATTCATATCACACGGCAGCTGTTCTATGACCTGTTGAATTTTGTATATCTCATTCATCATTTAGGTGATGTCTGATTATGAGAAGAGACCTAAGAATAAAGGCAAGAATCACATATTGCCAATTGACCACTACTCTGCCCACAAACCCCATCTACAGTATCTTAACGTGTAATAATTTTTGCTCTTATAATTTCAAAGATTTTTATATCACACGGCAGCTGTTCTATGACCTGTTGAATTTTGTATATCTCATTCATCATTTAGGTGATGTCTGATTATGAGAAGAGACCTAAGAATAAAGGCAAGAATCACATATTGCCAATTGACCACTACTCTGCCCACAAACCCCATCTACAGTATCTTAACGTGTAATAATTTTTGCTCTTATAATTTCAAAGATTTTTATTTTTTTCAACATTCTTTGCCACACTTCACATAGAGGGAAAGA
>NW_008664571.1:930-13534 GCF_000695815.1 Acanthisitta chloris | reverse complement strand
GAGTCAGGCATGAACTTCAGTTGCTAAGGAAGGAATAATGCTTAGTATATATCATAGCTAAAAGATTAATACAACTTCATTTAAGACCATCAGTAACAGAGAAATAAATTATTATTTTTTTTCCAAAATTATTTGATCATGCTGGTCCCATTGCAGACACCTTTTTCCCCCCTGCAAATATGATTTCATGGAACACATCTGCTTTATCTTGAATGAAGGTTAGGCCTAAGAATGGTTCCAGAAACAATGGCAATGTTGGAAAAATCTTTCCTGTAACTGGACAAAATGCTCCCCTTGAATTTTTAATAGTAACAATAGTAAGAGGTTATAAAACTATATTAACCCAGACTAGGCCATATGAGGATAGGGTCAATTAAATAATTTGATGCAGAAAAAAATTCCTATTTACTCTAAAATGTTACTATGAAATATTCAATTCAAAGACCAGAATAAAATACTTAACATATTTAAAATCTACTTCCAGCCTACAAAAGCATTTTCTGTATGGTTGGAGATATTCGGACTATTATAGCTATTATTTATGTATTTGCAGGATTAAGTAGGTGTGGATTTCAGTTTACTGACATATCCTTATACTCTATGAAATTTGTATTCTAAATTATTATTTTTTTACAGAGATGTAAAATAAAAGAGTTTCTAGGTAGAGAGGAACAGCAACTGTTTCTTTGGGAACTCAAATGAAAAATCCAGCTGGGCACAACTGAGCTCCTCAAGAGAGAAAGATTCCTGTTGACCGGAATAAGATTTGGGATTCCTTTGACAGATAACCTTGTACAAAGTGCCTCACAGCAACAAAGTTGTAGACCACTGTGACACATTTTATAGTAGAGAAATAGGTTTTCTCTACCAATAACATGAAGATCTCTGCAAAGCAAGGATGTAGCTCTCTCAGCACCACAGTTTCGCTGCTTGTATAAAGGAAGAAAGCAGTGACATGCCAAATGACATCACTTGCTGGGACCAATGTGTGTTATCTGTGTGTGCGTGTGCATACTGAAAGTAGCTGGAGATTTCTGCTAAAGGAGTGGCAAGAGAGCTACAGAAATCATCAGTGCATGTTCAGAGCAGCAGAAATCAATAACTTCCCAATAGTTTGTCTACAATTCCTCAATGAAATGTCTGAAACAGAAGCCAGGTTTCTTTTTTCCTCAGACATTTAGGGTGTCTGAGGGACCTGCCGATTGAGTTGACTCAAGGTCTGCTGGTAATCATCTATGCTTAGCAGTTACACCTGTGATTTCCTGCTAGCTGAACAAACCCACTGAAAACAATGTGTTTTGGCACCCTGTGATAAAAGACAGCAGATAAAACTTGTGCTTTGCTGGAGAACTTCAAAGCAGCAAACGACTAACAAAATTAAGTATATTTGACCACAGATATCTTAGGAGAGGAAGCCTTGTATTAACTCATACATTCCCACATTTTGGAACCAGCCTCTCTATTGTGACCAGCCTCTGAGGCAGAGCAAGTAGGTTCTTTACTAAAGAATCCCTTGGAGTTGATTAAAGTGATAAGATGCTACATAACTGATATAACACCAACAATATTTTTTAACGGTTCCAGAACCTTATCTGAAAAAAGTGGTGCATAGCCATTCTGGGATTTGTAATTCCTTATTTGGTCTGAAAACAACTTGTTTAAGACAAAGTATAGCCACGAGGTCTAAGTAGTTTACCACACCATCCCAAACTGGCTGTTGAAGTACAGATTTTTTAAAAAAAATCAACCACAAAATAACTTTAAATGGGAGTTACGCAAACCTGAGTTGATTGGAATTGACTAGAGAAAATACAGTTAATTGGCAAGGTGTTATTAGCATAAAATTAGATATCTCCAATTTAATAGCACTGAGCAGAAAGTCTAATCATCATAATGGTAAAACATTAATGAACAAAAAATCCCCAATTCATGAAGCTTAGTGACACAGTGAAACCACTGACAATATTATTAAAACATGTCTTTCAAAATCTGTCAAGGCAATAGCAATTTATTTTATTTCAAAACAACATTTTTCAGGGAAAAAAACACCAAATGTAGCTTTTATTATTATTATCTGTTACTATTATTCTCCGAAATAACATTTTAAAGAACACTGCTACACAGGTGGCAAGGTTTTGAGAGCAAGTTTAGACAAGCCCAGACTGAAGTTTTCTATTGATTCCATGACTCTACTCAATACTTTTTCTAAGATGTAAATAACAAATACTCTGCTTCTAGAAATTCTAACCATATAGCTGGTTTACCTCAAAAGGTAAATAAAACCCCCCACATATAGTGAAAAACAAAAAAAAAACAAACAGGGACATAAATAACTATCTCAAGCAAGCCTAAAATACCATAACTATGTCTATAAAGTTTGATGTGGAGTTCCTCATGTATCCACTCCCTGTGCACAGCCTAAATTCAGGTTCTTTCTCACCTGTCCAGCTGAGGAAAGGGATGGTCTAGCAGCTTTGATGGGCACCTGGCATCCATCCGTGGTCAACCCACCACACGTGCATAGACACAGACAAGTATACAAGTCCTGCTACCTCCAACCAGGCTCAGAAGTGTGAAATGTGTTCTGATTCGTGTCAATACAGACCAGTGTTAGAATCTACCTCAATATGTCTACCTCTCTATATATAGAGAGAGGTATATATATATATACCTCAATGAATATAAGCCTTATATTATTTGTGATACTGTTTATTTGGCACTGGAAGCTGCTATGACACATAGCCAAGCACCAAAAGCCGAGAGGGCCCAGAGCTGTGTGAGGGCAGAGCCTTTGGCCCCGGCCCGGCCTCACCGCCCGGGACCCGAGAGAGAGCAGAGCCACGTGCGGCGGCACCGGGGGAGGAGAGACTGAGTGTGAACTCATGAATAATAGTGGCACCGGGGGAGGAGAGACTGAGTGTGAACTCATGATTTAGGCTGAATAATAGCGATTGCTTGTTAAGGACATTTTGTTTGCTTAGCATTTCTCATGTTTTGTCAAGCTGTGTTGTTGTTCCTGGAGGAACTTTTTGAGGTTCGATCTGGACAGGAATTGATTTCCGGTGAGTCTGCCAGAGGAGAAGGGGTTAAATTTAGGCTGATGCTTTGAGGTGTTTACTCATGAGCTGCGATGGGAGAAGAGATAAAAAGTTCGAGAATACTCAGGGAGGGGAAGTGAACATCTCTGGACAAAGACCTCCCTCTTCCCGGGACAGTGATGAATATGTATTAACAAGGAGTTTATAAACCGAACCCAGGCCCTGTATGGTGTGTGTTGGTGGAGCAGAGACTCCCTGTGCACCCAGCGCTGTTTGCTTGCTTAAATCCGCATAATAAATTGTAAATTTTGACTCTAACCCTGTTTGGGGACTCAGTCATTTATCACAGAAGGAAACATCGTAATAGACAGGCAGAGTCATACTGTTTCTGGAAAATTTCCAATTTATATGTCTCTCTTCAACAATGTGGACCTACCAGGTTTCCCCATGTGTTTTGCCAGTCAAAACATCAGGAAATGGCCAAAATTCAGCTACCTTAAAATACGATAATATGCATTATATATACTGCAACGCCTTCAAACCATAAGCGCAGTTCCTGACACCTTTCATACAGCCCTCTGTCCTTTAAGGAAGATCAGCTGGAAATCAAATGCTTTAAAGTGAAAGAATTGTTTTGAATAGGAGAAAAGCTCAAGTCCCATCTGCTCTGCATCCAGTGAATATGTCTTGCTATATTTTATAAGAATACAGGTATGTCTTGGCATCCAACACATGACAAAGCATGCACTTCATGTGGAGCAGTGTGTCATGCTATGATTAACTCTCTGCCTTCCCCTTAGACTTGTCTGAAGGTTGGAAACTACAGACTAAAAGCATCTATGAGCATGGAGTAAAGGGATGGGAGGGAAAAGATCAGTAGAGCCTTTAGACACCCTTTGCTCCTTCCTTGTGCTGTGTTATTTGTTTCATAATTGGAACAATGGCATAATATGCATATTATACACAAGCTAAATATTTTATGATGGTTTTGAGTGCTAAAATAATCTTTAATCTCTAAGCAGAAACCACTTAAATGCCTGAGACTGCAATTAGGTAGACTTTGGTTCATGTGCTTACTTAATTCTCATCTTAACCAATCACTTAAATCACCCAGAGTTTGTTTTACTGAATCAGGGTCTAAGAGCTTCATTAATGCTGAGTCCTCACTCAGCCCAGTGCCTAGACCCAAATTTCTGCTCTAGATAGTTGGCCTTGCCTGGCCTCACCTTTGGAGTTCCTGCCCCCATAAGTCCTGCCCCACTACAGGCTAATTTACTTGCAAAGAGACACAGCCACAAGGCTACTCCTTCCACTCAGGAATCAGAAATTAAACCAAACACATCTTCATAATCTCTTTATCAGTTCAGAAATTATGTTCATTCAAATTTTAGCTCTTTTTCCACTGCAGTGATAAATTCACTGGACTAGTTACAGACTAGTTGCAGCTGAAGTCTACTGACTGCAATGAGTTCTGTAGGAAACCAGTGTAGTCTGCCAATTGTTTATGAGATGAGTTTCACTCTTTCAAACAGTATTCATGACTAGATATTGTATTTGAATAAATACTGAGACAGACTGATATGGCTGAGAGTACATTAATAAAGCATCATTCATTTAATTTTCTATTTGTTTGTTCATTCTTAATCTAAAGATTGGTCTACCTCTGCAATATTTAAGCAAGCATATTTTACCCTTAATACCAAAAATATTCAAGTATTCTCTATAACTACAAATAAAAATAAGGATGATTGCATTTTCCCTTTGTTGACTTATCTTACAATAATTTCTAACTCTATTGTCTGAACACAACAGGAAAAATAATACTACAAAGTCAAGCCTCTATCCTTTGAAGACTGTCTGAACACAACAGGAAAAATAATACCACAAAGTCAGGCCTCTATCCTTTGAAGATAGCACAAAAGAGAAGCATTTTTGTTGTGATCAAGTGTTGTACATGCTTCAGTTTCCTTAACAAGGTTAATCCCACACTGGTATGTTTAACTATAGTAAAAGGAATAATTTCAGGTATTTTCTGTATTGTCATTGGTTTACAGTTTATGTGAAAAGGCTGCCCTCTTCTGACAACTTTTTAATTTCATCTAAAAACACATTTTTCTAATCTCTATTTATAGTTTATCCTTTGTTTCTCTGCACATTTTATTAATAGGACCACGATCCCTTTTCCTTACGCTCATAATCCGAACAATATAAGAAACATAGAAATGAGAAGGTCAAACACACTATGCAATCAATGTGTAAGTTGCATGCAGTTGATAAACATGATGAAATTCACCACCTCTCCATATTCAGTCAAGCAGGAAACAAGTGGATGTCTGGTATTCTGAGCTGTAGTAGAAATATTAAGTGCCACAGGTGCCATGCTCCCACTTTTCAAACAGTCATCGTCTTCCCATTTTTCGGATATACCCATTGTATGGATACCTTTATCCACAGCATCTTGGCAATGTCTGCATAAGCCTTTCAGTTTGAATCAGGACCATTCTGACTTACCACATCCTAGTTAGCATTGCAGTGGTCTCAGAGTGTGCAGAGTGGGTTGCTTTCAAATGAATTCAAATTGAAAGTTTCTTTCCAAGAGCACACCTAATGCATTCTGATCAGTACTGAGGAGTCAGTCAAAGAGACCAGAACAGCGGATTTGAGGACTTGCTAGAGCTAGAGCATATCGTGACTAATCAAGTCTCACATGAATAGTTAAGGCCACCAATCCTCTCCTCCTGGGCCATGCTACTTGATGGCCTCAACCTCTGTTTCCAGCTGCACTCAAGTCACAGCAGGTCAGAGACCTGAGAGCTAAGCTTATCTAAAATCTACCACATTACTTTTTTTAGGTCATAAAGCTCTTAATAAGTGTTTCTTTCCTATACTTACTTTTTTTAGGTCATAAAGCTCTTAGTAAGTGTTTCTTTCCTACAGTCCTACAGTACAAAGAAGGATGCAAAGGCTGAAACTAAAACTGGGTTTTGATGCCACCGTGCAGAGCCTCTTTGGCACATGCAGTAAGTGTGGAGCTCCATGGCACCAGGCATACTGGCTGCTGGGAGAAAGAACAGACAGTTCAGTTGGAATTGAGAACAACTACTGGCTGCTGGGAGAAAGAACAGACAATTCAGTCGGAATTGAGAACAATTGAACACAGACTTTTAAGAGTTAGCCCATTTTTCACACTGACCACTTTGTATTACGAATATACTAACAGCCCCTGAAGTAAGGCCTGTCACCCAGGAGTCCCTCTCCCCTTGCTGAGCTAACCTGTGCTTTCTCTATCCCATTAAGTCTTGGTCCCATTCTAGATATGCTCAGAAGAGACCCTGGAAACTACAAAGCAAGTCTTGGTCCCATTCTAGATATGCTCAGAAGAGAGTCTGGAAACTACAAAGTGAAAAAACTAGCTGAGGTACCTGCTGAGTGCTTTCAGTGGCAGCTGTCTAATGCAGAAGGTAGACTTACTCTAATCATGTTTTAGTACTTCTTTAGGTCCCCATGTCTGAATACCTCCTTCCTCACTCATACCAGCTGCGCTGTATTGGCCCACCACTTTCCATCCAGACATGTCTCATGTGATTATTAAGTGCCCTGAAATGCTCTTTTTAAAGTAACCCATAACTCTATTTACAAAATTTGTATAAAGGGAGTAGATGTTTTTACAGCACTTTCTTCTTCCTAAAAAGATACCTGACCTCTTTTCAGCATCTTGTTATTATATGCAGCTCACGGGAGAGCAATTAAACATAGCCATTAATTCCACCATCATATATCTGCATATCACCTTTATAAAAACAAGTAATTCCAGTGTGAAATCAATCCTTATCTGAGGCAGAGATCATAAGCCACAGCCTTAGCATCACTAAACTCAATAAAGCCATCCCAAATTAAAGCAGCAAATGGTCTTGTCCTACATATCTTTAATCTAGACCATTTCAACCTATTGTGAATCGAGAGTGTGATGTAGCAAACATCTCCTGTATTATATACATGTCTTTCATCTAAGCTTTTGGTTGCTCCAGTGACTCCTAGTGCTTAATGAGTTTCTTGACTTATCCTCACTGTCATGTCATTCAAATCAGTAGTTAAAAGATGAATTTATCACATACTAATCACATCTAACATGAATACAGGAAAACCAAGTTTATCTGAGTTTTACAAACCTGTCACCTAACAATTTCATCTTCCTGTGACTAAACACGAAATATAGATACTGCATTGAATCTCCCAAGCTTGTTGCATTCGATAGAAGCAACTTAGAGTTCATTACTACAAGTATGTATACTAACCAGATCCCTTTGATATTACTACACTATACTGATTAATTACAGAGCCTACAGTTACTCATGGGATATATCTTTCTTCACATGTATAGAGATTGTTCCTTACTGTTTAACAAACTAGATACAGGAAATTTCTAACATAAAGTTAACAAAATTTATCATCACAAATTGGGAAATGCCTTCTGATTGGAGAATTTTCCATTTTACATGTGAGAAAACCAAAGCATGATGGCCTCAATAGGCCACCCAGCAGGCCAGTGCTTATTGACAAATTCTGAACCCAGAGAAAATTGGAGCATTTAGGGCAGTTGTATAAAGCAAATACTTAATTTCAAGTCAAACCAGTCTGAAATTACCTATTTCTTCATTTAAGATTTTCTTAAAGGACATTGATTCGGGGTTTTCAGTATACTCTGAATTTCCCCAGTGACACACGTCACTCCAATGAGTTCAGCCTCTCTTCAGCTTTGATGCAAAGTTTCCTTCACAGAACTGCCATCACCACTTGCTTCAGACCAGAGAACTCCCTGGAAGATTTTAATTTTCTGCGTGATTGTGGCATCCTCTGCAGAGTCTGAGGGAGCAGATACAATTACTACAAAGTAGCATGTGGCAGTGAGCCAATAAAAGCACTGCATTTCTGAACAATTACAGCCCATTTTGATGGTGCTGGGAGACTCAATGCTACAGTCCATGTGCTTAGCCACTTGAGAAGTGCAATTATGTGCTGGAAATGCACTGCCTGGAACGGTCCCTCTTACAAACTGGAAATTACCAACTAAAATTGGAAATTAGAAACAAAGGTTTCATTCTGTCTCACATTGTTTAATAGAACCTCCTTATCAACCTTGCTGCTTCTTTCCTTTTTACCCAAGGCTTACCAAAATCATGACAAAAAAAGAAAAAAAATCACTATGCCTGTCCCACCCATTTAATAGGGATGTTTAAAATTTGTGAAAATACTATCCTTCCCTTTACACCACATGGCTAAGCAACACCTAGTCATGTCTGCATGCCTCCTTGTATCTTTTCAACAGCACCTTACCTCACATTTATTCCCTGCATTTGTAACAGAAAAATTCTAGGAAGGTAGCTCAGTCCTCAGTTCTGCCCATATCTTGTGCCCTGCCCCACAACTCAATATAGCCTGACTGCTTGTGTAGCCATTTTGCCAGTGTGTTTACATGACATATAAAGGATGAATGGGGCATAAGAGTTAGAACTACTGCCTAAAAGCAAATATTAGCACAGGTTCTGCTTTCCACAGGCTGTGCTACCAGACTTCTATCCCAATTTTGGAAACCAGTAAATGGCAAAGGATATGGTTCATAGTGAAAATGCCGATCCCAGCAAATGCTGAGAAGTTGGATTTTTATGTGTTTGTCTCTGTAAGCTGTTGAAAATCAGCTTGTGTGCATAAACAATCCACAAAATAGGGGGAAACGCCCTTTTGTTTGACAACTACATCAATAACAGTTGTGGTAATAAGCAAGCACTCAGGTCCATTACTGGAAAGAGCAGTATATCTACCCTTTATGCTGCCAATTTAAGGCAAACACAATTTCTTTTTTTTTTCCATATATTAACTTGCAATTGAATATCTCAAGCAAAATAAAAAGGTTATTGTAAAAGAAATATATTCATACCTCTGTATTTCAGTTCTTAACAGCAGGACATAAATGGGAAAAATTTGAGAATATAAAGCATTAAAAAATACTGGTTTTTCTTAAACATATATAAAAGATATAAAACTTTAGAGAAGTAGTAGAAAGAAACCTTCGAAGGAAACTTAAGAGGGCATCTGATACATTTCTATGCTTGAACATCTATGTCACACATTGAAAGATTCCAGTTCCAGACATTTTAAATTTACACAGGTCTCTGTGCTTTTTTAAAGCAGGGTTACAGGTATTTGGAGGCAATGTGATGAAAGAAAGGAGGTTCAGAGACCTGTAAAGGAAGCAAGGCTGGACAAAACCTGCAGAACAAAACAAGCACAGTAATAGCAATTTCAAAAAAAAACAGAAGCGAAGAGAAATAACAACTCCCACCCTTCCATACACATGCATGTAAGCAGATAAAAACGTCTTTTTCTGTGTATCGCCTGATGACTCCCTCAGAGGAAGGAACAGCATCCAGCACTGGGGTCTCCAGCTCAGGAAGGACATGAACCTGTTGGAGTGAGTACAGAGGAGGCCACCAAGATGATTAGAGGGATGGAGCACCTCTCTGACGAGGAAAGACCAAGAGAATTGGGATTCTTCAGCCTGGAAAAGAGAAAGCTTAGGGGTGACCTAATTGTGGCTTTCTAGTACCTGAAGGGAGCTTACTAGAAAGAAGGAGAGACTATTTCCAGCAGCATGTAGTGACAGGACAAGGCTGAATGGCTACAAACTGAGAAAGAGCAGGTTTAGATTTGATACTCGGGAGAAATTCTTTACTGTCAGGGTGGTGAGGCACTGGCACAGGTTGCCCAGAAAAGTTGGGGATGGCCCATCCCTGGAAGTGTTCAAGTTTGGATGGGGATCTGAGCAACCTGGTCTAGTGAAAGGCGTCCATGTCCATAATACCAGAGTTGAAACTAGACAATCTTTAATGTCCCTTGCAACCCAGGCCATTCTATGATTCTATGGCATACAATAAAATGATTAAGCTGAGAAAGACACCATCTGAGAAAACCTTCTATCTAGAATATATTTTTTTTAAAGTCAGTCCACAAGCATGCCTGTTCACAATTCTTGGGACTTTTTTGTTGCTTGTCTAGACAAGTAAAAGCATGTGCAATGGCTGGTTCAGAACTCTGCATGTACTGACCAGTATGCTGGAGCTGCCTCTTGCTGTGAAAACTTCCTTTCCCATCCTTAGGACACAATCGTCCATCTTCCTTTTAACCCACCTCTTGACTTTCAATAAAATTTACAATTCATATGTTTTGGGCATCCCATTGATACTCAGGTGAAATTGGTTAATAGGTTCAACCAAGTAGTGCTGTCAAGAGCAGGGGCAGCAGGGGCATAGGAATGAAAGAAAATGGGTAATGGGCACAGAATGCATTTACAAGAGAAACCAGTGTTAAACACATAAAACAACCTTACAGAAGAAAAACACACCCATCTGTTCTTTAACTAGTTCCATCAGGAAAGGCAAACTGGGACTGGAAAACATTTTTCTGAACTGGAGGAAGAAATATTTATGTAGGCAGCATTTATTCCCAAGAGGTGAAAAGCTGTCATCAATCTCAACATAGTTCCAAGAGGCCTCACCTCCAGTATGACCCAGTTGCTCCCAGTAGATCCCAGTTGCCCCCAACATGGTCCTAACTGCCCTCAGCATGCTCCTAGTCACTCTCAGTAGGATTACAGCATGAATCTCATAATGATCCCAGTTGCCCCCAGTGTAGGCCCAGTCACTCTCAGGATCCCAGACCCAGTGATCCACCCAAACTGGGGCTGAGCCCTCCAAACTTGTTTCTGGAAGCCTCAAACTGTCATCTTCTCCCTCCAAACTGGGATTTGCACCCTCCAAATTGCACTTTTATGGTCCTGCACCCCATTTTATTGGATCCAGACCCAGTTCAGAGGACACAGATCCCAGTTTTGAAGCTCCCATACCCACTTTGCAGGCTCTGATCAAGGTTTGCAGGTCTCAGAACACAGTGAGGTAGTCTCAGAACCCGTTCTGGGAGACCCAGATTCCAGTTTGATAGGTGCAGAGGTCAGTTTGGAGTTCTCAGATGCAACTGGACTTGTCTTGAGTAACAGAGTGGTGTTACAGAGCTGCTGCCACCAAACCACCAGCTCCACATCACTCTTGGTAAGCAAATCCACATCTCTCTGCACAATCACCTCAAACACTCAACTGGTGGCAGACTACTTCAATAGCAATAAATGGACTGACAGTTGACCTCTTGTGACAGATGCATTTATGTATTTTGCTCAGGGCTCATGATATTTTTAAAAGCAAAATGACACTAGCAATGCTCAGCAGATGAAGTGCCGTAAGAGCTCAAGAATGAAAACAATAATAAGAGTTACTGAAAGAACCTGGCAAAAAAAAAATTATAATCATGGTGATGATGAAAAAAAGGAAGCTAGAACTACATGCAAGACTGGTGGTTATGCAAAAACTATCTGCAGGTGAGCATCCAGCTACAAACAAAAGCTTTGCCCTCAATGCATCTTTAATAATATACACGTGTCTTCCATGGTTTCTGCCTGCAAATGTTACATTCCTGTTCAGCTCCAGAGGAACAGCCCAGTGCTCTCACTTTATGCCCAGAACCTCATTGTACAAGGACTTTAGACTTAAGGTTTCAGAGTAGCTCAATCCCTCACAGAATTAAAGGTCTTCCCTTTCAATTGTTAGGTTAGGAAACCTCCCCAGTGTGTGTTTCACTTAAAAAGGTGTTAAATATCAATGGTGACATAATAATTATACTGCTTGGTGATGTGAAGGGGCAAAAGCAACCATTTTTCAGCCATCCAAAGAAGAAGTCTAACAGACATGAGCACAGAAGCTCAAAAGCTGCAGCCTGCTTTTTACTACACGTGTAATTTTGCATGAAGCACTCTGCAGAGCTCAGAATTCAGGATACATTTGAGCTATTTCTAATTCAGCATCCAGACTTCCAACTGCACCCAGCTCTGGAGCATGCATTTGGCTTAAGAAGCTTTGAAACTATCACTGGAAATTCAGAGAGAAATTTTATTTAAAAGATACCACTTTGTATTTGAATATATGTCAGACTGTACAATGCCTGTGAAATCAAACTTCAGTGATCCATAAAACTGTTTTTAACTTGCTTTTTGTTCCTAACCAGGGACTACTGACTGTGATTAACTCAAGTCTTCGGTTACTAAAGTTGACTGCCATGTAGATACAAGCACCTTGCAGAACACAGCATTAAGAACCCCCATCAGAACCAACTACTCTTTGGGTGAGGGCTGCTTGAGTTTTTGAACCACCTGATGGGGGGTGGCAGTGAGGGAAGAAGTTTATCTTTGCTAAATAGGTAACCATCAATGATGTACTTCAAAACAGGTGTTTGCCCTCATATAGGCATATTGTCTACATATTACAATGAAATACTCATAATTGGCTTTTCACCTAAGCCAGATCTAAACCTGGATCTCCTTTGTCATCACTGATCTCCAGTTAAGTCTAGTCTTAGTTTCCTTTGCTTAAAAACAGAAGCTATTTTAAGAACTTGATGCTTTGTAACATTTAATGCATTTTTTTGCCCTGCTTGATTAAACAAGAATAATGAACATATTTTAA
>NW_008664571.1:0-913 GCF_000695815.1 Acanthisitta chloris | reverse complement strand
TTCAGCAGAGAACAAAAGACTGGAAAGGGCTGTGTTCAGACCACTGATCAGCCTGCTCCTTGTGGGTACTTCATTTTTGTTAAAGCACTGCATAAATGACTTTGCACAGCTGGGGACACAGCACTGACCAGTTCTACCTCTCTCACCAGCTGCAGACTGCACATCACAGAGGCCCTGATTCACAGCTGCAGAATTTGGGCTGATCCCTTAACTTACATTGAAATACACGCTGTTAAAAGCTCCAAATCATGTGAGTCCCAGTTCTTTATAGAAAATCATGCTCTATTGTATGGGCAAGAACCAAGTTTCCAATTCTGAAAAAGGTAAGAGCAGCAGCTGCTCTGGTTATAGAGGAAAGGCCTCAGGTTCCCACTTTCAGGTCTCAGCACTTAATTATCTTTCTCTGCTTGCAGGGATGCTGTAGCTAGTGCCACTGCTGTAACTGGCTGTGCAATGCCATGGAGCTGCATCTTGGCCAGTTTCTTCTGCTCACATTCCGTGACCAAACGGTTCAGCTCCGCCGCGCTGTACCCAATCAGAGTCTTCAAGTCACAGACAAATTTGTACACGAACCTCTTGCCTTGCACTTTGCAGATCATGTCACCATCATAGTAATACCTGCAGAAGGGAAAAGAAACCATCAGTGCAAATTTTCAGCATCTGTAATTTCCATATGCATCAGTTATTTACTACAGGTCACTCAGAGGCCAAAATATGATTCTTTTTCTCATCATGACTCTTATAATTTCATATACCAACATACTGTTTAGGCATTTTCTTATATGAGAAAAAGGAAAAGGGATGAAAATTGTCCCTGCACCTTGATACACAGTAACTATTTCACAGGCAGTCACAAGTACCAGCTCAGAAACAAAAATCTTAGAGCAGTTTAAAAACAGCTTGGGGAAGAAGT
>NW_008664570.1:26484-28004 GCF_000695815.1 Acanthisitta chloris | reverse complement strand
CTGAGGGGTTTCTCAGGGGAGATGGGACCAGCACAGCTGGTTCCAGCCAGTTCTGGATGCTGTGAGAGAAGCCCAGACCCTCAGCCTGCTGGTGTGATGCCTTGGGGAAATTTAGGTAAGAAAGTGAGGGAAATGCTGGAAAATGGAGAGGAATGCAGTGAGCACAGGGGGGTTGAGGAGAAGGTTGGGGTCCTCCCCGGCTGCCTCTGGAGATGCCGTGATGGGACAAGTATGTGCCCCACAATTTTCTCCCTGTCCTGCTGAGGGGAAAAGTGTGAGGGACTGTGTGGGTGCCAGCTGGATGCTACCAGCCTGACACAGCCTGAACTTGGGTCATGTCATTTATATGAGGAAGAGAAGGAAAAAAAGCCCAGAAACATGAGTTTCATGTGTGTCGCAGTGGGTTCAAGTGACAGACCCTGAGGTGTCATCTCGAGCCCTGCAGACACTAGTTCAGATTACTGGGTTCATGCAAGGCTTTTAGTTCAGTTTCTTCATTGAAAGTGCATTAAGGAGAGTGTTTGGGTGGGTTTTCAGTTTCAGAGCTTTAGATGCTCTGATGATGAATGCTCAGGTTTGGCACTGAAGCTCACAGTTTTCTCTTATTATGACATAACATGTTCATTTTCTGGGGCAAGAACATGTTTTGTCTAAGTAAGGAGGAAGAAAAGTTGCTTTGGCACTTGCAACTGATAATGTATTTTGTGAGACAAAAGGTTTTGACTATAGGATAGATTTGTGTGAAGTTAAATGAAGATAACACAATTTTATTGCTATTGTGATGTAAACTGAGATACAGCTCTACCAGGAAAGGCATCCCTCTCTCTGGTATACTGTAGGATCACATACAGTTTATGACTGAGCAGATTAGCTGGCTTAGGGTTGAAAGAGGATATTGAAGACTACTTCTTTGGGTCATTCATTGTGGTTTTGTCCTGGGAGAATGAAGCAGCTTGATGGACTGATTTTCTGTTTGCACAGCCCCAGCTTTTTACCAGAAACAATATTTAACTGCTTACTGTCTGGCTTCAAACCGACAGATAAGAGATTTAGAACAGATGCTAGGAAGAAATTCTTTATTCAGAGGGTGGTAGACATTGGCACAGGTTGTCCAGAGAAGCTGTGGCTGCCACATCCTATAAGTGTTCCAGGCCAGGTTGGATGGGGCTTGGAGCAACCTGGGCTAGTGGGAGGTGTCCCTGCCCATGGCAGGGATTGGAACAAGATAATCTTTAAGGTCCCTTCCAACCCAGCCCACTCTAGGATTCTTTCTGTGATTCTATGTACTTCAAAACACTGCTCCCCATGACAACCCTTGCATGGCTCTTTGAATGGCTACCCCCAAGAAATGATCCAGGTGAGGGTATTTTTGAAATAAATTCCCTGGAGGAAGGAGGCTTTGATCCACAATGGCATGGCAGGGTGGGAGTCGGAAAAGGTCTCAACTCCTACTCAAACCTGGCCCTGTCTTTATGGAGGCAGAGCAAGAAGAGAGAGCCAGTGACCCTGGTGTGTGTCAG
>NW_008664570.1:0-26451 GCF_000695815.1 Acanthisitta chloris | reverse complement strand
TGCTGAGATCACACCACTCAGAGAAATTGCAGACAAGAAATAGCAGGGTGTGAGCTCCACACCGGGGTGGGACTTTGGGAGGCTGTTACCAGCAACGGTCTGTCTGTCGGGATGCTCACTTGATGCAAAGTCACATCTGACATAGACCCAGCAGTGTGGTTAGCCAATATGCTTTTGGCAAAATACATATTTACTTTTTCAGTATTTCTTTCTGAATTTGGGCTTTTTATTTTCTTTTTAAATCAAACCCACCGTTTTCTTTCCTTTTTCCAAAGGCTCCAAACGAACAAGCCTTCAAAGTGAAACAAGCCTGAATTTTCTCTTCCCTCAGGAAACTTGTTTCCTGAATTTTCAGAAACCAGGTCTTGCTAGTTCCTGTGCTGGTCCTGTACAAGGGGAGCATCAAAGGGGACAGGGGCTAGGGTAGCTGTTTACAACCCAAGAGTGTTTGGGAGCAGTTTTGGGTTCACTGTGCTGCAGTTTTCACATTTTCCAAAATGACAGTTTTTGAGGAGAATTGCCTGAGTTTGACTTGGATCCTACTGCATAGCTGCCTGGTCTTTCAGGTTTGAAGTTTTTTTATTTACATTTTCTATTTTTAAAAATTTTTAATCCACTGGAGCAATGAGCATCAGCCCTTGCTCTTGCACACCTGCAACTGCTCATAGTTTAACATGTCAGTTCTCCTGCATGTGTTATTTTTTTTCACGTCTGCTTTTTGCACACATTAGTTGATTTACACCACAGAGGAGTTAAGGACTTGGTCACAGCAGCACAGGAGTTTTAGGCAGAGCCTGTTAGAACCACAGTGTCCCTTGTAAAGTCAGCCAGGAAAATATTGCACACCTGCAAATAATACAAACAAACAGAGGGCAGTGTCTGAGAGATGTGGGCAGGGGAGTGAAACCAAACCAAACTATCCCTTTAAAGTAAGATACAGGCCTGGTCTTTGCTACTGTGGACTCTGTGTAATTGTTTGGGCCTGAGCTGAAAGGGGCTGTAAAGCGCAACCACTCAGATTTGGTGGTGGTTTACACCTCATCACCAAATGTGTGTCCCTGCGAGAGGTAATAGGAAATGGAGACTCAGGAGATAAGTGGGTACTGTTATGCTGTGTAGTGGAGACCTGGCAGCAGATCTGCCTCTCTCTGCTGACTGTTGCTCAATACCTTGGCTGTGTCGGTGCCTGACTGAGCCTCTCTGTCCAGGCCAACCACGGTGTCCTATGCACTATGGTCCATCAAGGCCAAGTGCACTCAGATACTCTCAGCTGCAGCATTGGCCTTTAGAGGTGGGCTTCACTAAGCCTTTCAGGAGTGAGCTTGCCTATCCACAGCATGACTGACAATCTTTTGACCTCCTTTGCAAGCTCTGGCTGTCCACAGATGATCGCCCCATCATCTTGCCATAGAAAGTTGTTACTTAACCTTTCTCCAGAAAGTTAATTTCAGGCCCATGCATGCTCCTAGGCAGATGGAGCCCCTGAAAGCATGGAGAAACTCATGAAGAGCACAGAGGCATTGCAACAGGATGATTGTTTTTCTATCAGCATCAAAGCATTAAGAGGTTTGCTCAGTGCTGTCCCTAAGGATTTCTCAGGTCTCCCTCAGCACCACTCATTGCCTTGCCTTGGATGACACATGGTACATGTCTCTTGGAGTTGTGAATTGAACATGAGCAGGCTTTTAAATTATGTCCTGGTGACAAGAGCCTTTCCTGCCCAGGAGAAGGATATGTTCATAGGCAGCATGAGATTCAGAACTTGCAAGGTAAGGGTTTGATAACTCTGGCTTGACAGTCTTTGTGGCTGACTGTTTATTCTTTCTTTTTTTTCACTGAGTGATAACCCTGGTCTGCAGTTTACCTTAAAGCAACTCAGAGTAGACTTGTTTCCCTGAGGAGGAAAGGGAGGAAGACTCAAAGAATGAAAAGCCATGCCAAAGGTCACCAAGCAGAAAAGTGGCCGAGGTGGGAAAAATACTGTGTTGTCTATTCATCAGGCCATACAGCCCTAGAATCATATGTGCCTTGCAAGAGAAAGACTAAAAGGACAAAAAATGTCACAGGCACTGCAAGAAAGCCACAGATGGTCTGAGGCCACCCTCTTATGTGGGCTTACACCTGCTGCAGACGATGGGAATTCTCTGCTGTTTCCCTGCAAATGGCCAGCCCCAGGCACTGCACCTGCCTGTGAGATACAGTCTGTGTGTCTCAGCCCGAGCTGCTGTTCCCACCAGCTCCCCAGGTTGGACATGTGGAACCTGGGGAGCTCAGAGACCTGCTCCCAGCCGTGTTTGGGGGCTACCTCAAGGCACTTGCCACCTCCCCTTGCTATCCCCCAGTGAAGCAAATGACAGCTCAGGCTCGTTGCTGTCAATGGCACAGTTTTAACACCCTGTGACTGTCAGCAATGGCCCGTGCATAATGTGCCACTGGCCAGACCCTGGCTGTAACCTAAACCAGGACTGAACGTATCCTGGATTCTGCCCTGGCAGGACATGAGAGGACTCTGTGCCATCCCAATCCAAAAGCAGCATGGTGTTTGCTCTTTTAAAATTGTTTTTGGTGTGGGGTAGTGTTAAACAGGTTGAACAAGCCTAGCATAGAAAGTCACCCTTGGAAAAGGCAACCTGAAAGCACTTTTGCAGGGAGACCAGTCCTGAATCTGGCAGTTAAAAAGCTGCCGCATCTGCTGGATAGGCTTCTAGGAAAAACAACAGGACTGTGAGGAGGGGTTGACAGATGAACTGGTACAGGTGATAGAAAGCAATGCTGCCTCACCAGGGGCTATGGTGACCATCAGCTTCTCTTAGACTGTAAAAAATCAAATTGCATGCCAGAGCATACTTTGGACAAAACTGATTTGGGACCTGAATGCACTGGGATATCTGCTGGTGAGTGCAACTGGGTCTTCCATCTGGAAAGCAGAACTGTCTGGCCCAGAAGCCAATTTAAAGTACAAATTAAACCTAGCTGTTTGTCAGAGTCTTCTTTACAAAATGCAATAAGGACACGGTGGTTATATAATATAAACTGTTCGTGGTAACGTAGTGGTCCTGAAACAATGAACAAGCCAAGGGGAGAAAAAAATGGTGAGCAGAAGAATTCAAAGCTGAAGGAGTTGGACTGAGGAATTCAGTCCATATGATCTGGCAGAGATGTGTGCTGCTATTCCTGTACGTCTTGAAAGGAAGCTGCCACCAGATCCTCTGCTATTTTCTGTCTGCAGGGCCCTACTGATAGGCATGATATTTCAGCCTCCGCACTAACCCCTGCGCTCCTAATATACAAGGACAGTTGTGTGCACAGCCAGGCAGCATTCCCTGCTGCTGGGGTGCCGGTGGGAGGCAGCTCTTCCCTCTCTGGCACACAGCAGAGCCCTGGGGGAAATGCAAACCTCTGTGGACGACACAGGTTGTGGTGGCTTTGCCCAGATCAATCACAACACCCCCTGACATGGGCAGGATGGGCATTTCAGGAAGGAGTTTTTGGCTGAAAGGGTTGTAAAGCATTGGAAGAGGCTGCCTAGGGAGGTGGTGGAATCACCATCCTTGGAGGTGTTCAAGAAACCACTGGACATGGCAGTTAGTGTCATGATTTAGTTGACAAAGTAGTGTCAAATTTGCCTTTGCTTTGCTTTCCCTCACACTAGGGCGCGGAGGCGATCCATGTGGAGCTGTGTGGTAGGCAGAGGGCACAAGTGAGGGCTTTGCCCCATGCAAGTGGTGTTGCAGAAGGACATTAGCAGTGGTCTTTGTCTCCTGGCTTTCTTCTGCGAGTAATTTCCAGGGAAATTGAATCTGACTCCACTCCATTAGCTGCTATCCTCCTATTCACAGGGCCTGTCTTTTGCATTAAGATGGAACAGAGCTGCTTTGCATGCTGCTGTCAGGGTCTGAACGAGCTTTGATAAAAGACCAAGTGTTGGAGAGAAAGGAAGTATTTACCCAAAGTTGTTTTCAATTTCCTGAGCTTACTGTATCCATTCTCCTTCACTTCTGCACTCCAAAACAATCAGTCTTCTGAGGGAGCTTCACTTCAATTATTTTTGCTTCCCTCAGTGCAGTTGACAGCCTAGGTTTCCCAATCATCCCAGCTCTGATTCATTAACTTCAAGGTCTGTACAAAGCTGCTGTGGGATCCCTGGCTGTTTGCACAGGATCCATGCCTGTCCCAGCACTGTAGGGTTTGGTTTCCTAGTCAGTGCTGTGGCACAGTTCTGCCTGTGCATCTGCGTATGCATCTGGTCTGCCCTGGGCTGGACCCAGGATTTTGGGCTTTCCAGCTTGCCCTTCAGTGTGCTCACCGCAACTTGACTGGTTGTCCCAGGTTGCTGGCAGTTTGGGCAGGTTGATCCTGATCTGCATGTGCCAAAGGTGAAGAGAAAAGGTTTTCTTACTGATGCAGGTGAAAACAGGTAGCGTAGGAGGAACGGGGAACCCTGTGCCTGGCAGAGGTGAGGGAGAGGCAGGAGGAGGGTGGGCTTTGGGGTGGGTGGAATAGTCCAGCTGTGAGGCAAGGTTAAAGGTGTTCAGTAGTAGCTTCTCACTAAACTGTTTAATGGTAAATCCAAATACAAATCAGTGCTCTGATTTATCAGTCCCATGCATGCCAATGCACTGTGAGCACCTCAGTGCACAAGTCACTGAACACGCAGTGCCTGCACTTGGCTTTAACAGAGCGAGGTTTTCTGCTCAGCAAGGGGCCCAGGGAAGTTCCTGTTGGGAATAGAGGAGCTCTTCCTCAGAGCCCCAGCCTTGTGCTGGAGAACATTGTACCCTTCTGATTTCATTCCTGAAAATCTCACCTTTTTCCCCACCTGAATGAGCAGATTTTGAGCATTCAGTCAGAACTTCTTTGCTGCAGCTAGTGCTTTGTACTACTCTAGCTGTGCTGAGAGCCTCTAGCTCTGCAGCAGGGATTTCACAGGTTCATCAAAACGAAACAACTTTCCTGGGTACACACGTACTTGCCTGAGCAAAATATTCATCAAAACGAAACAACTTTCCTGGGAACACACGTACTTGCCTGAGCAAAAGGTATCTATGGGCTGCTCTGTCATTTCTCCGCTTGCTGGCAATTACTATTACTGGGCAATAGTGCTGCAGGGGTGGAGGCTTTTTCTTGTGTTATTTGTAGCAAAGTTGTTCTTTTTAATTTAACTTCTTTTTCCCAGCCTGGCTCTGCAGGAACCAAGATAACAGTGAAAAGCAGGAGCAGACATGACAATCTCCACAGACTCCAATGGCACTGAATACGACCCACTAAAAGTCAGCTCCAAACAAGGAGGGGAAAACCCAACAGCAAACAGAAAAACAAACAACTACTGAAAAGCAAAAGAACTTCTCCCCCACCCGAACTTGGCTGTAAAATGCTTCTGTTGTGAGAAAAAAAGTTCCTTCCTCCATGAAGAAGGGAACAGAACCTGCTTTGCTCAGAGCCATTCCCCTTGTCTTCCGAACAAGTGAGAGGTTAGTTGAAAACACAAGGAGGAGTGTGGGCAGCTTAATTGTGCATCCATTACTTGCTGCCTTGCATTCTCCTGCAAAGCCTTCCTTTTGCAGGAGGTGTGGGAGAAGGGGTGGCCAGACTTTAGGAAGGGGTGGCCCCAAACCATGCTAAACCTAGATTTGCTTCCTCCTCTCTTGGAGGCTCTGATGGAACCTCTGAGGTGGCCAGGCACCAATTCCTTCCCCTGGCACAGCCTGGCTCTTCTCGGTCGTTCTCACACAGCTCTGGAGACAGGTTCCCACCACTGTGGTTGCACAGAGCTGCTTTGGCTTTGATGGGAGGAAGGTAACGATGAACACAGACATTCTAGGGTTATCAAAATATAAAACCCCAACCAGCTACTACTAACTCTGTTTCTTTGTTACTTTGCTTGCTGTTACCAAGGCTAGGAATTCATACTGTGCAGTGAGCCCCTTTGTTTTGTAGGAGACTAAGTGATTGAAAACAGCCATGATATTACTATGCATGGACAGTACATTTTTTCCATGTATTTTCATAACCCTTTTCCCAAAGGATCAAATGTGTCTTTATTCTATAACTCCACAATGGGTTAGAGCAGTTCCTTGGGTGGGAATTGTTCTGCTCCATAGGCTACTTAACACTTGCTATAAACAAATGCCAAATACTCAATATTCCTGACTTTATCAGCAAAGTGTGTGTAGCTGCATATTAGAGACAGGGCTGGAGATGTCTGATGTGAACCTTAGGTTAAAGATGAGAAATACTAGTTGTGGGTTTTTTGTTTTGTTTTAGGTTTTTTTGGAGTTGTTTGTTGGCTTTTTTAAAAAAAAAATATAAAAAAGCCAAGGGCATGTGTATGCGTGCAACTGCATTTCCCACAAAGCTTTGATCTCAAATCTCTATTGTACCCTTTGCATCTCTGGTACCTAAGCCAAAGTGTATCTAGTTGAGAATGGAGTTTCACAGTAATGCGATGGGGTCTAGTTTTAAGTATTTATGTGCCTGCTTGGTTTTTCTCCCTAGTTAACACTTATTATGCAATCCTCTAAATATTGCCAGAACTTGAGCCATGACATCGAGACTCCCTATCAGAGCAGGACCCCTTGGTCCGTCACAGTCCTTGGATGGGAGTTTTCCACTCTGCTTGCCCTTTGGGGAAGGGTTGCTTGGGGCAGACAGGACACTATAGTGGTGCCCCATGGGGAACCTAGACCATGCCTGCTCTGTGGGTCCCTGTGGCAGATGCTCCCAAGCTAAGAGGGAGGTGATGTTGCCCTGCTACAAGCCTGTCAGTCTCTGGGATGCAGAGCAACTGAGGACTAGGAAGGTCCATGATCAGGAAAGGAAAACCCCCCAAAATCTCTCCACTCCAGTATCCCAGTTGTGTGACAGTGCTGTGACTGCTCTCCTTACAAGGGCTCTGAAAGCTGACATGAGTTTATCTATTTATCTATTGCTGTTTCTCTCAAGCAGCCCCCTGAGATATCCTACCCTCACTGCCTTGCCTTGAAGGGCTGTGGCTGTGCTCACCTCAGCCCCTTGCAGTGCTGCTTCTGAGCAGCATTTTGAAAAGGGATGGTCTGTAGATGCACTGCGCCTTGCAAGACTCCTTCCCCCCGCCCTGTTTCTTTTTTACCCTCCTCCTTCCTCTCCTTTGCTTGCACTCAGAAAGCATCTGTTTCCAGATGTTGTTCTTGAGTCTAATAAATGCAGTGCAAGGCCTTGAGTTAATATATTTACAATAGCTGGAGATGTTGGCTGCTAGTTAATGGCTCATTTGAGCACACCAAGACCCCCACGTTTCCTCTGAGAGTGCAGGGAAGAAACGGAAAGAAAAAGAGAACTGGGGTGGGGTTTTTATACCTAGTAAATGGCCTGAAAAGGGGAAGTTTTCCTCAGGCAGTTACTGGCAGAATTGAGCATACAGCCATCTCCATGCAGTTGGCTTCAACTTCCAGACAGTGACAGGAAGGGCCCGTAATATTTTTAATGGAAGGCTGTGCTTGAAGCAAAGGTGAGGAAAGTGTGTTGCTTTTGTCCACACCTTTCCAGGCCAAATGAAGACCTGCTGTAGATACCTTGCTGGCTTGAATTGTGCTTATAGAAGCAAGAACCTCATCCATGCCCAGCCCTTCCATTTCTGGCCTGTGGCATGGAGTGGTTCATGCCCACAGTACCTACCTGGTGTCAAAGAGGGTTTATGGTCTGTTGTAATGAGACTACATTGTGCCTCGTGAGGAATCCCCACACATGCCCCTTTGTGAGCACTGCATGTCTGTTACAGAGCAGCACGGGTCAAACTCTCTGCAAGGTTCTTTGTCTCAAAAGGACAAAGTGCCAGTGCCAGCTGCAGACTGACCAACCTGGAGGCTTGCACACCTGTTCACAGCTGACCCAGTGCCATGTGCTAGAAGTGAAACTCCTTCACTGTGCAGAGGATTTAGGCTGCTTTGGGAGGGGTATATGGGTTATATTTGCTCCAGATTTCATTCTGTGTTTGTGCTGAGGTCCTCCCTGGATGACCTGTTAGAAGTGGTAGAATGTGAGGTTACTGTTCTTCTAAGGAGTTGCATCAGCCTCCCTGAGGAGAGATGGATACAGCCTCAAGCTTTGCGTATCAAGGGCAGTCTAGCCTGCTCAAAGAATCACCGGTCAGTGAAATCACTCCTGATTGCAACTGAGCATCTGCTTCTACTTGACTAGCCTCAAAAGCCATGAACTTGGAGGAGACCAGGACCTTTTAGGTCCAGCACCCACCTCATCCGAGGCTGTCGAGAGAGCTGAAGGCTGGGCTGTGCTCAAATCAGGGAGTGAGGAGTCCACAAGCCAGGGCCCATCTCTGGAGGCAGCTCATTTGGTGAGCAGTGCTGCAGACTTGACATGCACAGTTGGCTCAGGTTCATAGCTAAATTAGTCCATTTGTATTTGGCATGGGATGACAGGGTTCCTTAATGCCTCATGGATAGAAAACTTACCCTCCTGCACATCTGCAGCTAAGGCTTCCATGCAAAACCTGGCTGAGTGTGGCTCCTCAGCCCGCAGCAGCTGTGACATACACCCTAAATGAGCTGATCAGCTGGAGAGGGGCTGGTGGGGAGGCAGGAAAAGGCACTTAGGCAGTCATTCAGGAGATGCTCGTGTTTGGACAGCAGGATGTCTATCACAAATGAGAATGAAAGAGCAGAGAGATCTTCCCAGCCAGTGTGGGGAAATGAGATGTGTACACCCAGTAGATTTCTGTTTTCATCTTAGAATGTGTGTTTTTGTGATTTCGGTGCAAAGGATGGTATAAAGGGGAGAGAGATAGTCTCAGGTAGAACTATGTATAACACAGGCAGGTAGTCATCAGTAATTCAACTCCAGACTCTAGGGAGTGTACTTCAGTGCTCTCGGATGCCCAGTATCTCAGTGGCCAACTGGTATTTCCCTGCATAGATCTATACTTCCCAAACACTGTATTGTCAGACTCTACAGATCTCCTCTTAACTTCTCAATGGCCACTTGGTTGTTGTGATGGCAGATGGCATCTTGGGTAACTCCATGAGCTGTGATTTCTCTTTGGCAGAGGCACAGTCTCAAAGATTGCTTTTCCTTTTGCAAATAAAGAGGGTACTAACACAGGGAAGAGTCTGAGCAAGGGGTATGAAACTGGGGTGGCTGTGTCTTCCAAACAAATAGATACCCTGTGTGCTCCAGGCCTGTGGGTTACAGATCTCTGCCCTGCTCATATGAGGAACTGTTGAGAGACTGCAGCCATCAGAGGGGTCCTTTCCATGCGTACCGGAACAGCAATGCAAATTTGAGCAGTGAGATGACAAGAAACCTGCTAAAAGAAATAAAGAAAGGATTTCCTGCCTTGCAGACGCTAAAACCCCATTTTGGGAACTGAGTGGCTGTGAAAGGCATGAAGCCATTCAAAGAACTGGGGCTGTGTGCTACTGGGCCCTCCAAGGGTTTATTGAGAAACAGCTCATGCTTGCATTAACCTGCTCCCAGAAGGTCTATTTCTTCCAGCCCTCTGAAACAGAGACCAGGACAGAGATCAATACGAGTTTTCTCTGCCAGTAATTTCCAGCACAGACTGCATGCAAAATCTTCATTTAAAATGTGTAAATGACAGTGAAAGAGCCACAAGGGAGCCAGATTTTGTGACCAATTTGCTGCCTGGATTTTAATGACTGTGCACCACAGTGAGCCCCATGCTGTTCTGCTGCTGAGTGTGCTCAAGGAGGGGATCAAAAGATGGACAGGCAGGCGCCCAGCAGAGCCTGCATGTCACCCTGAAGGATAAAATATTGTATGTTATGCTCAGAAAAATTGGGAGAGGTGGGCCTCCCTTGCTCCTGAAGAACAGAAGGAGGCTTTGTTTCCCAGACACATGGCTCAGAGCTGCCCTATGGCATGTTTTGGGGAGACTGCTCCCCGCCAAGGGGGTGTCTGTCCGGTGCCCTGTGTCCAGCGAGACACAGAGGAGATGATGGGCAGCTCTGCTTCACTAGAGGGCCTCAGCAGATTAGTTCCTCCGAATGTCCTTGGCAGGTTGTCCCCCTAAATCAAGCCTCAGATGTTCCCCCCGTTGCACAGCAGCTTGCCCGCCTGGGGTGTTTCTCCCTGCTGCCCTTTGTTTATTGCAGAGCCCTCAGCTGCCAGCCCTTATTTCCAGATGTTTCCCTTTGTTTCTCATCCTGCCTGGCTGCAGTTTTCAAAATATCGGGGACAAAATACCCCACCACAGGTGCCTCAGGGCTGCCCCGGGCTCTGCAGGGGTAAGCGACAGCCCGTTTGTCCCATCCCATCCCGTCCAGTGCTCTTTGGCTGCGAGGAGCAGAGGAAGGCGCAGGGTGCGATCCCAGCCCTGCTTCGCAATCCCTTTCCTGCCTCTATAAATAACCTTGGCCGGAGACACTTCAAAGGGAAGCACTGGCGGCGGAGAGGTGGTTTGGGGACCGAGCAGAACAGGGGCGTCCCACTGCCTGATCCCACCCCGGTGCTTTGCATAAATAAATACATCATGCGGCAAGGGAGAGGTGGAGAGAGAGGGTGAGCAGAGGAGGTTACTTTGGGAAGCCGCGCAGCTCACTCATCCCAGCCCCGTAGTTGGAGGGAGTGTGTCATGTTACAGGGGAGCCACACTCAGCCAGAACACAACGTCGCCAGAGCAGCTGAGAATTACCTCTCTCTAATGGGGACTTTCACGCACAAGCTTCTGGCCAGTCTGCAAAGGAACTGAAACTGGCAGCTTAGAAGGAATCAAAAACCTACCAGCGAACCAGAAGACTGAAACACAAGAGGGAAAAAAAAAGAAATCTTGATCAGATTATTTTTTCCCCCTTGTACTCATTGCTGCAGTTGGATCCCCTTTTTTTCTGCACTCCTTTTATGTGTGTGTGGCTTGTTTTTACTTTTTAATCCCCCATCCACTTTTGTCATTATTGCTATCATTTGTCATTTGCTGGCGCTGGGATTCCCTTGGACGCTCTTTTTCTATGCCTTCTGGATTGTGCTTCTCGGAGTAGGAGTGAGGCTTAATTTATCCTATTTATTTATTTATTGTTTCTCAGGACAGGGAGGGAATGTTGGAGGAGAAGAACTGGAAAGGCATCAGCAAAGCAGCTTTGGATAGGGGGTGCGTGGTTCCCCCCAGGACTGGCGATGGGGAGAGATGCTGCCGCCTCCCTCTGCTGCTGGGCTCAGGGCTGCCCGGCATCTCCCTGCTTTCTCTGGTGTTGAGCCTCCTGCTGTACTTTCGGACCTCTGATCTGCAGTCCCGAATGTCCCACTTGGAAGCAGACAGACCCACACAACTCCCTGCCTGGTTCTCAGCAGACCAAATGGAGACAGCTATTTTGGGAAGAGTTAACCAACTGCTTGATGAGGTTAGTGTCCTTTCATTTTGCATGTATAGTTTGCAGTACTATAGATTTTAGACGCATGCTCGCATACTCTCAGTATCTGTTTTTTCCTTCCTTAAAAATGTATCTCTGCACAAGTGATGCTGCTTCTAGGTTGAATTTCCTGTTCCTTCAGGTCTCTAGCACCTCTCAAAAACTCACCTGGTGTTTGCTTCCCTTTTCCCCAGCCCACACTGTGCTTGATCCCTCTGCTTTGCAAAGAGGAAAACCTCATCGCTGGTCCTAGCAGGGAGGGAAGAACTTCTAGTCCTGAAAGAGTTAGAGCTAGAGGTTATACCTGGAAATTCAGTGTGGCTTTGAGTCACAGGGACAGGCAAGGTATGCTGCAGCCAGCGCAGCTACGAGAAGCAGTAACTGCAAACACATCAATGTTGTGGCAGACTGGCTTTGCCTCTTTGCCCTGACCCCTTCTGCAGCTCCTGGCTCAGGAAAATGAGATGCTCTGGCACTGCCAGGATGATTTCTGGTAGTTGCAGAGCATCAGTGCAGAACATATGGCTGTACTATGCCTGCTTAAGCCCCGTCCAAACTCCGCTCAACCCCATGGGCTCTCCTCTGAGGATGGGGGAATGCTGCTGCTGGCTTCAGTGGATCAGTAAAGGGGGCCCAAAAGAGAAGATTTTTGTTACTGACACCTTCTACTCTGCTGTGTTGATGCTGCTGGAGGCTGCCTGGGCTCCTCTCTCTACCCTGGGTGGGATGAGTATCCTACAGTATTCCTTGCCTTGTCAGGCTTTGAAGTGGTGTTGACATGTGTCAGGGAGCAGATGGTGGCTCATGTCTCTGAACTCTCAAGACAGGTCCACACTGACCTGTTCCCACAGCTCTAGGGGAGGCTCAGGGTTGAAATTCAGGGCTGAAGCCATTTCCACCCACCTCTCCTTTTCTCTGTTTACTCCAGTTCTGGTTTGAGTCATGCTGGAGAGGTCCCTGGGGCTAGCCCAGCAGCTGTCTGTGTCTGAAAAACACCCCTTGTGTGCTTCTATTGCTAAATGAGGTGAGGAATGGGATGATCAGAGCAGTGGTTATTGGGACCTGACTCGGGCAGTGCTGCTTGGCACCGAGGGGGATGTGGGCCCCCCTTCTGCTTTCTAGGAGCAGCAAAGGTCTGTGGTGAGGAGTTTAAACCTACAGCTGACAGGCTCAGCTACTGTTTATGGATCTTGTGGGACTAGATTCTGGATCTGCAGAGGTATGCAGCCAAAAGCTGTGAACCTCAAGTTAGCAAATACTGTAGGAACTGAGGGACATAGTTTTGAGTGGCCTCTTTGGATGAGGAATAAGGGGAAGACAGGGTCCACGGGCAGAGCCCCACAGAAAAGAAATTTTTTGGGAGACAGAAGCATTGCAAGTGGCTGGATCCATGCCTTCCTGTTGCACTCTTGTGCACAAACTCCTTTCCCCCTACTGGGCAGGGCAAAACGTGCAGTGATCCCCATGTCGTTGCTGGCATGAGTCTGCTGGGAAGTCGCAGTTTATGTCTACCAAGTGATCTGAGATGTGCTACAGGATGCCTCCCGGGAGCAGTGCCCGGGGCCGGATGGCCCCCTGTGTCCTGCTGGCTCTGCTGGCTGCAGCACCTTTCCGCCTTTTTACAGCTCAGCTTAGAGAGGAAATGGGCCGCTCATGATGCTCAGATGCCTGGCAGCATCCCTGTTTTCTGAGCAGCCCTCCTGTGCTGAGCTGATGGCCCTCAGTCCCACACACAGCCAGTGTGAGAAAGCAGCTGTGGGACAGGAATGACTGCTTGACAAGGCAGCACTTGCTCCTGGGTACCATCAGAATTACCAACTCCATGCTGGGCCACAGCTTCAAAAAGAGCTTGGAGAAAAGTGCCAGAGACTGGGGGGGAGTAGGGATGCCTGTCCCCTTTACACCTGGGAAAGTCTTCTGCTTGTGCAGAACTGTGCCCCCTGAGGAGGAGACCCTCCCCAGCTCTGCTGCCCACTTCTGCTAAACTCCTGAGCCACAGACCTCCACACTCAACCAGAAGCACTGGTGAGGGCCAAGTGGCTCAAGGTCCAGGGCCTGGGTCTGGTGGTGGACAGATGGTGGGGTGGCATATGGGGTTTTTGCTTAGGAAAGAAAAACAAATCCCCCTAGTCATCCTTTTCATTAGCTCTGGAGTGGGGCTAAGTTGGATAGGACCCACGGTTTGGCTGGCAAGGAAAACACAGGAAAGATATAGGGGAACGGAGAAGAGATGAGAGAAAAAAATAATTGAAGAAACAGAATATGCCAAGCATGGCTGGGTAGAGGGGCTGCAGATGAGCTTGTCATGATGGACATGAAAACAGGATACTCATTTCCCACACTGCTCAGACCCTCACTGGCTCTCATTGCCACATCCTCACAGAGTTTTCATGGTTTTTCGACCTTAACAGGTTTCACAGCTGCCAGCTCAGTGTTATCCATCACAAATTTAAACAGCAAAGCTTTAAAGCAACCCCAGCTTTGTAAAAATCTGGTGTGAGGCGGGCAGGGAGATGGGAGGTGAGGGGAGCCACGGCAGAGGAGCACATTTATAGCTCCTGTGGCTGTGAAGATCAGCTGGAGGGACATGAAAAGCCAAGTCTGTGAGGGCTGATAGAGGAGCTCTAAGGTTATGCTCCAAACCCATACTGCTCTGTGCTCCAAGTTGGAGTGCATAATGGCTCCAGTCTGTGCCCAGGTGTGCCCCAGGTGCTTACAAAGGTTTTTGAGGGACACCACAGAACTTGCACTGAAAAGTGCAGAGCGCCAAAGTCCTGTTAGGTGCTTTTCTTCTAGACATGCAAAAATAAAGCAATCTCTCAGGGAGAGGAGCTTGGTTGGTTTGCTTAAAATGTTAATTTTAAGCCAGCTGGTAGGGACATTTTCTTGATCTCGGAGCCTGGTTTTGGAGCACCCGTGACTGGCTGTGGCAGTGTTTCCATTTCAGTTCAGGAGGAGCAAGGAGGGGGCAGAGGTGCTTCCTGAGAAGTAGCCTGACCAGTGCTTCACTTGCTGCTGTGTAAATCTCTGCCTGGTGTAAGCGGATACGAGTGGAATTTTCTACCAGGCACAAATTGACTAGCTTTTCCTATAAAAACATCTGTGCAGAATGGGCCAGAAACAGGTAGTTCAGGGAGAATTTTTACTCCATGTAGGAATTCCTCTGCATTTGTGAGGCAGCACAAACTCACTACTGGTGTTCTCAGGAGAGGAAAAGCTTTCAAAAGAACACAAGGTCCTTTCGCATGCTGGGTAACTTTTGGAACTCTTTCACTTGCCAAAAGCTCATCAGGGTGGAGAACAGGATGGATTCAGTGCTGCTGCTTGGAAAAAAGTCCCAGAATTTGTGAGTTTGTAGAGATAGAAGTGAACCCCAACAGCAGGTATCCTGTGCAGTCTGGGGGACGATCAGCTGCCCCTCTGCACTGTGATGAGCTTGCTCAGCCTCTCAGGGGCTTGTGTTCAGAGTATTTGTTGTGGCTTTAGTGATGCTGTAGGGATTCAGGGACTGTGCCTGGGAGGGCACATCGATCTTCCCTGCTTTCACAGCAGTCTCATTTCCCTGGGACTCTTTCCTTACTTACACAAGCAAAGGGGGGACACCTGAAAACTCCCTTTCCCTCCTGACTGAAAGCTTCTCCTCCCCTTTTATTCTCTGTCTCAAAGAACACTGTTCAGTTCTGCAGCCCAGGGTCTGCAAGCTTGCCCTGAGCATCCTCTGCCTCCATCTTTAGCTTAGTGTTTTCCACACCAAAATCACCAGATCTCATTTTTTCTTTCAATTTCTCTGGTAATTAAGTCCCATTTCCTTTCAACTGCTTGCAATCCCTGTACCTAGATGGTGTTATTTCCAAGCCTTTTGCTCCATCTGGGAGGACTTGCTGCTTGCTTTTGCTCTGTGCCATGTGGTCCCGTGATTCTAAGAGTTGGGCCTTTAAGAAAAAACAGTGAAATTGGAGATAAAACAATAAGAGTTAACAAACTCACCCACCCTTGAAATCCTGCTGATGGTTGTAATAGATTATCTATTTAAGATGTGTTTCTTTTAGCTGTTGCAGATAGTGGTGGGAAATGATTTCACCTCCCCGGATGACTGCAAACAACTAGGGCTGCTAAAGAGCTATTAAGCTGCCCCCTTTGAAGAAGTGCCCTCCCTCTCACCTTATCTCACCTAATCTCAAGTGCCCATACAAAACAGGCACTTGCAAGGTTTAGGGGACCACAGCTATGGTCCTTTAATGTCAGAAGAGGTCTTGATTTCACTGTTTTGTCCACCCATGCCAGTCCTGTCCTGCCATGCTTACACTGAGTTGACAAAACCCACGGGAAAAGCCTGTGCTGGCTTTGCTGCCCATTCCCAGCATGTGTTTCAGTCTGACCTTCCAGGCCTTGCTGTCTTGCAGACAGAGGGTTTTTTCCTTTCCTCCATGCTCAGCAATATGTGATGGCTCCCTAAATATGCAGAGGTGCACAGTCAGAGCCAATCAGTTGGGTCTCCAGCCCTGTCACAGGTTTTTTTTTTTGTGCAGGGGGAAAGTGTCGCTGGTAAATGTGACAGGCAAGGGCGAGCCAGCTCTGCTGACAAGGCAGCGTGCTCCATAGGAAGTGTTTTCAGCGTTTCTGCCTCTTGGCAGCCAGTTGCTGCTCTTGATGTTACGTGCTCCATGTGTCCCCCAGGTGAAAAAGCAAACCCCAGGAAGGAGATCACAAACATTAGATTCCCAGAGCCCACCTTCTTTTAGTTTTGCTTACAGAAGTCCACCTTGTCCTAATATTGAATGGTTTTGTGTGGCCTGGGAGTGAAAGTTTTCTCTTGGAATGGCCGTTTTTAGAGGGAAACCCATTAGTTTTAATTTCCTGCGCAGTCAGCTTCCTGTGTTGGACCAGGTGATGCTTTGCATATTGGTAGTGAGGGAAGCAGAAAAGACCAGGAATTGGTTTTGCTTCACCATCTCAACCCAAAGTTGAACTGAGAACTCCAGAAGCCACGGATTTTTCTGTGACAGTCTATGTTTGTTTAATAGACTGTGCAGGAAACCGAACTCCTAAATTCCTGATAGGTTTTGCCTCCCACTGAATGGAGCAACCCTACAGCACCACTGCCCTTTGCACTCTGCAGGGATGTGCAGAGCTCTTGGGCTTCAGGGAGGCACCAGAGATGGGGAAAATGCCCCAATGCTGGTGAGTGCCTGATGGCTGCATGATCATGGTGCTCAGGACTGTACTTCCAGCCCTGCTTCTAAGGGCTATTTCATTTCTCCCAGGTCTTTTCAGTACCCTGACCCTGCTGATAAAATTGTGGGGAAATGCTATCACTCCTGTTCCTTTCCCAGTCACACTCAAGTCCTGTTGGGTCTTCACTTTCCTGATAGATTTAGTTATGCTGCTCTTCTTCTTATGGGCCATCACAGCAACATGGCCAAGGCCTCTTGCAGCTCATCTTAGTTCGACCATTCCTCTTGAGCCCCTCCAGTGCCTCTGCATGTGGTGGGACAGGGATGGGTTCCACCTTTCCTTGTGCTGTTCAGTCCTATAAAGGGCCCTGCTGCAGCCAGGGTGTTTGCACCCTTGCTGATTGGGAAATGACTTTCTACTCCTGCCTTTGTGAAGCAGCACCCCTCCCTTGTGCTGAGCCAAATCCCCAGGCATGGGAACCCCACCCAAACACTTTGGTCTTGTGTTGAGACATTTTGGCTGGCAAGTGTGTAGACGGAAACAGGAACATGTACGTCTACATGCCAGGGTGAGTATCCAAGTAAAGGCTCTGCTGTGCTGTTTGTGCCCATGTTTGACCATTAGTATGAAGTGTTCAAAGCCAGGCAGTGCTGCAGAGCAGAGCTATGCCAGGTGGCAGCTAGATAGGAATGTGCCCAAATGCAAAGATTCACATATCCATGCTTTGAATCTGAGAAGGAAAGCACAGATAAAATGCTGTATGGGGACCAGGAGTTCTCCTCATCTGAAACCCCTGTCTTGCCCTGATATCAAATCAATTTGCTATCAAAACATTTCAGTCCACCATGTGAAATAAAGCTCTGAAAATACTCAATTTTCAGAGTCAATACTGATTTTGACTTGCAATAAGGTCCTTTCAAAGTGAAAAATGGAAGTGTTCCAGCCAGTTTTGCCTTTCCTCATCCTAAGCAGAAACACATTTCTGTACCTTTTTCCTCTCTAAAAGAAACTTCCCCCAAACTGGTGCCTTCTTGCAGGAAAGTGTGTGCTTTACATGTGGAAATAAAGCTCTTTCTGTGTGATCCTGGGCATGGGCTTCTGCTGCGCCCAACATAAGGCAATTTCTTTTGGAATGTTGACCCAGTTGTGAGCAGGTCGAACAATAAGAAGGTGCAGTAGGGTGGGCAACTGGGCTTGCAGGTTGGAAGGGAAGAGGGAATGACTCCTTAGCACAGGCACCCCAGCAGCTCAGCCTTCTCAAATCATTAACCAAGTGTGGTTCACAGGCATTAATTAATAACTTATTTGGATTGATTTGCATTTTCTTCACTAAATCACAGCTAGCTTAACAAAGCCCATGAGGGGTGGTGAGGATGCTCTCCCTGAAGGACATTTTGCTGAAGACATGGGTTAATTTTAATGACATTTGCAGTGAGGGAAGGTGGACTCTGTTTGCCCTTCAAGAGATACACAGATGGGCCCAGAGAGCAGGTGACTGACACACTGGCACTCTTAGCAATCCAAAGTCATGGGAAATGAACGTTTTGACTTGATTTCACCTTGTGACAGTTCTTGATAGGTTTTGTTGTGTTCTGCACTTGGGGAATAATAGTTTCACAGCCTCTGAATGGGGATGCCATTGCTGTTTTCAGGTCACCTTCAGCCACAGTTTTTTGGGGACCTTTCTGTCCTTCCAGGTATGTCCATGAGTGTAAGGAGTCTGCTACAGGGGGAAGAGTACCTGCTTCAGGTCTGAATTTTCGTCAGCTGAGTGGGTCCTCTGAGAAATGCGGCTCTGTGACGGGGACAGTCACCAATTAATTTGCCACTGCTGGCTGTTGGTTGTGTAATGCCTGTCAGGAGGACCACATTTGAAGGCCGTTGCAAAACTCCCTCAGCCTGCTTTCAATCAAACCCATATTTCTAGTTAAACACTACGAACTTTACTGCCTTTCTTCATTCCCAAACTGTTCTGCCCCATCTGCCCCATCTGTCTCTCCCATCTCTACTTGGACAGAATCCCCCCTCCAGCCCCACTTTTCCAGGAATTTGAGCCTGTGGTTTTGATGGGATTAATCAACCCTTTTGCTCTCTTTCCTTCCTTGACAGAAATTAAAGTTCCACTTGCCGAGACATCGAGAGGTTCGAGACGCACACCAGCGATGCAACTGCCCAGCAGGTAGGGATCTAGGAATGTTGGCACTTTGTAAAGGCATTTTTTGTCTACATTTGTTGAAAGCTTTTTTTATTGCTCTGTCATACATGGGTGCAAAGTTGTGCATACTTACATAATGGTGTGCTTGAGGTATAGGAAATCGATGTGGAGACGTGTGTAACAAGCTGGGTATGTATGTAAATACTAACATTTGACAGGAACAACAGGGAAAGTGACAGACATTCAGGCAGACATTTCAATAGTTAATGAAGAGATAAAGATACATCTAAAGGGCAAATGTTCCCACTGATTTGAGACACTGATTTTGAAATGTGCAGAGTGGCTCTTGGGAGGAGGTGCATCTTGGCTGACTTTGGAAGGTTTGAGACATGTAGGCTAGACCCAACACCAAAGATGAAGAACTGAATTTTAGTGAGCCAAAATGCCTCTGGGTTGAGAAGATTTGAATTCCTTGGTGTTATACAACTATCTGAGGCATTTTGCAGAATAGCTGCCTTCTGTTGGAAGCAGCCATGTACGAGGGAGTTGAACGGTCACTTGAGGTCCTGTTTGTGTAATGTACAGAAATATTATGGGATTGCTTAATTACATTATGCTTCTAATCATCAAAAGGCTCTTTGAGACACATCTTCTGAAGTGGTTTCAATACAAAAAGTGACCAATTACTATGGCAAAAAACATTTGTGAATGGCATTTTGTTCCATGAATATGAATCATTCAGCCTTCCTCATTGTCTTTTGGTGCTTTTGACTGTGTGAAAAAAATAGAGAAGTGCCAGCTACCACTCACATCCAGAGCTGAAGTTTTGGGAGAGTTTGAATTTATATATCCAAACCGGGTAGCTGAGATTCGTTTTGAAAAGAAAGAGGCAGGGAATCATAGAACCATCAAGGTTGGAAGATACCTCTAAGATCATCAAGTCCAACCATTAACCTGTCACTGCTGTAACCCCTAAACTCTAAACCATTTCCTCCAGTGCCACATCCAGACACCTCTTTAATACTTCTTGAGATGGTGAAAAATTTGTTTCCAATATCAGTGAAAAATTTTCTTCTATTATCTAATCTGAATCTCTCTCATCTGAATTGTGTCTGGATGACCATTTCCTGTGATTTCTCTTTGCTGCCTAATGTGAGCTTTTTGACAGTGTCTGGTGGTGTGCATATCAAAGTATTTAACCATGGTCAACAGTGACTGGTTGAAATTATGACAGGGGATGTCTTTGCTGTAGGTGATGTTTCCAAATCATTGTATTTAGACCTGTACAGACACAGGAGGAACAATCTCTTGTCAGACTAAAATGGATTTGTAAGGTAGCAGCTTGTAAAAGCAAGAAGTAAAGCTGTGCAGGTTTGTGATGGAAAAGAACTAAAATCCAGACTTGCAGAACAGTTTGACTTGCCTGATCTGACTAGTCTGGATCAGCTCTGTTGGACTTTCTTTTTAGTCCCAGAAAGAAACACTGGGAGATACTTTGGTTTAAATTTAAAAGGCAGTACAAATGATATGTCTTCTGAGTATCTGCTTTCTAAAGCACAGATCAAAACTGAGTTAAACTGTTTTTAAATATCAACCTTTTCCCTTCAATGAGAACACAAATCACAGCCCTACTCCATTTTCAAGTTCCTGCCTAGACTTGACATATAAATGCCATAAAACCACAGGAATGAGTATCCTCCTGGTGTTTCTGAGCCAGCTTGGAGAAGAAAACTTAGAACTTGAATGCAGAGTAGAGAAAAAAGAGATTTGCTGATTTTTGAGGCTGTCTGAATGTGACACCCTACACCATGTTCATGATAGATGAATCAGTCACCCACGTGTTTTGAGGTGATAATCCTTGGTTACAGATCCTCACATCCCATGGGAAGCCTCACAGCAGTGGGTGATGTCTCTCATAATGCTCAGGTACCCACTCATTCCATTAAGCTCAGAGTATCGCTGAGTGACAGCTTTGATTCAAGAGGACAGTAATAATAAATGTCTGATGAAGGTTCTGGCTCCCATTTTACCTGTCAGACTTGGTCATCTCCATCAAATATTCAGTGGATACAGAAATTATATGTAAAAATTTCCTCCAACCTGCCAGCTAATCCAGAGGGAAATGAAACCATAGTCAGGTGTGTCAAGTTGTGTCAGGTGAGGTCTTGATTAGCTCAGAGCAGTGCAGAAACAGAGGTGCCTTCAGCTGGCTGTTGCTCCTCTCAGACCCTTTGCTCCAGGGTGTTTCTCCTTGGTCTCCAGGCTGATGCAACACAGGCCACCTGAAAGCACTGTCATGCTGTTTCAGCATGGTCTGTCCTCCAGCCTGAGTCCTTGGGAATCCTTTTCCTGGATGCATTTTCCCCCTTGAGGTTAAAATGCCCTAAGGACCAGAAAATGTGACTTTTGTGGGAGACCAAGGCATTCAGAGGCGTCAAGATGTTGGAAGACTTAGTGCACACCCATTGCTTCTCACTGTTCCACTTCACTGCCTATAAACACATCGTGTTCCTCAGCAAAAATAAATGTTTATCAGAAGTGACATTTGAGTTCATCCCTAGCTGCAGGCCAGGTCCCTGCATGGCAGAGGGGGGAAAAAGGAAGACAAGTTTATTTGCTGACCTGTGCAGTGCGGATATGGAGGTCTAGGGCAGTGTCAGCCATTGCCATAGAAGAGTTTCAGGACACATGGGGTTGTGAACATAAAAGGTTTGGAAAAGCTGGAAATAGGAGAGCAAGAAGTGTGTGACTGTGGCTATCTGAGAGTGTGTGATAAGGACTGTATGAATAACATGGTCAGGAAAAGGGGACAGCTGTATTTATAGCAAATGATAAGGAAATGTCAGTTTCCTTCAACAGGGAAGCTGCTACTTCAGATCACTTGGGCTTGGGGTGGGTGTGGCTACCTGTGAGCAAGATGTTGCTCCTCATCAGCATTGTGGTTTTTGAGCTCAGGGGTCACGATGGGCTTCTCCAGCCATGTCTTGGTGGCGAGGACACAACCCTCAAGGTTAGCACAACCTCTCTGGGTAATTAAAAACTCAGTTCACTTTGTCTGATAGATAACCTGTGTGATTCCTTCTTTTCCCACTGTCTGCCAAACTGATCTGGGACAGCTCTGTACAGGTTGGGAAAGAGCCCAGAAGACTCAATGGCAGCAGTGACTGTACCCAGCTATTCACCACCCCCAGACCCTGCACTGTGCCGGGGCCGAGTGTGGGCAGGGAGCCTGGCACAGGTTTTGGTCCAAGGTTGCTGCATGCTAGGATGAGACCTGGGGAGTTTCTCTGGGGATGAGCAGAAGCTTTTCCATATGGTGTGGATGTGGTTGAGTTACCTGAGGCTGAAGGATCCTTTTACAGCCAACTGACCCCCCTTGATTTCTTCCATGTAGTAACAAAATGCTGCAAGGGAAAAGCATTGTGTTTCTGGTTGACAGGGAAAAAAAATCTGAGCTTTCCTGGTCTAATCCTGATCCAGTTGCAGGTCCAGACTGTGTCTGCCTGGACAGCCTCAAACATGAAAACCCCATCCCACAGCCGTCCTCGCGGAGGTGGGCGCTTGTGCATTTTGCATACTGTGACTCTCTTTATGAGACCTTTCCCATCTTCCTCTCTTCAGCTCAAATTTTCACAGTCCCCACATGGCTGTTTTTCACTCTGCTGGCTTTCTGCTCCGGTCTTCAATATCCCTTCATAAAAAAAACAGAAAAATTAAAAAAAGGATGGCTACTTTCCCTCTGCCCCTGCAGTGCTTGTTTTGGTCTGGTTTTCCCTCAAGCAGGTTGGGGGCCTGCGGTGCTGGAGATGGTCAGTCGTGCAAGCAGCTTGGAGGGATGTCGAATGACTTTTCCATTCCTTCCTGTGGCAGCACTCGGAGGCAGAGGAGAGACCTGGGCTGCAGGAGGAGGCAGCTCACTGGGGACTGGGACTAGCAGTCAGAGGGAGGTTGCACAACCCCACCACAAACCAGTATGTCTTCTGCTGTTACAGGGGATTGAAGGATGGTGTGGGGGCAGCTGCAAGGATTTTGGCATTGGCCAAGGACTAGGGTATTCTTGGGAATGTCACTGAGGCTTTGCAAGGGAATATCCCCATGGCATTTCTTCTCATACAAAATTTCACCTACATTCCCTATCTGCCCCAGACTGGGGCACAAGGAAAGCTGCTTGGCCACTCTTCAGCTGTGCTTGACCTTACAGAAATACCATCAGAAGCTGCTGCAACTCAGAAATGTTGCTGCTGTTCCCCTTCTTGCAACGGAGGCCTGTGAGAGCCAAGGTGCAGTGGTGGCCCCAACTGCACCCCAGGGTGTGTGTTGTGCCACATGGTGCGCACACTCAGTCCAGGCATTCTGGTTGCCCCCTTGGGTGCAACCTTTCTATGCCATCCAGACCCCTTGGCACAGTGGCAGCTGCTGGAGGAGGCCAGCAGGTAATGGTGTGGGGCTGTTCAGAGCTTTGGCTCCCACCCAGGATGTGTCACCCCGAGCCAGCAGGGCCAGCTGATGGGAGGCGGCAGGATTTCCCATGTCCTGACCCCTGCCTAGCCCCGCAGGCAGCCTCAGAGGGAAGAAAAAATGCTCAGAAAGGCAGGATCTGGGCTGGCAGATGAGGGGGTGGTGTGGATGGCTGGAGCTGGGGGGGAGACCCCTGGGTGGTGTGGGTTGAGCTCTGGCCCTGCAGCACCCAGTCAGGATATCTCATCCAAGTGGATGCATCTGTTTCTCCCTTGGGATCCTTATCTTTGCCCCAAATGTCTCTGGGGAAATGAGCCTAAAAGGGAGGCAGTGTCCGAGTCCTGCCTGCTTCCCACACCCCAGCTGGGGTACTCCATCTCCTGCTTCTCATGACTATTATATTCTCTTGCTGTCATGTTTAACGTGATCCTTTTTCAGCTTACTGGGGCTGCTTAGACAGGTCGTGGAATGATAGACTGCTTTGGGTTGGAAAGATCATGGAATCATCAAATCCTAAAGGTTGGAAGAAACCTTTAAGATCATGAAGTCCAACTGTTAACCTTTCACTCGACTGTAACCCCTAAAGCCTAAACCTTATCTTCCATGCCAGATCCAGACGCCTCTTAAACACTAAAAATGTTCATCTAGTTCCAACCCCCTGCCCTGGGCACAGACACCTTCCACTAAAATAGGTTGCTTCAAGCCCCATCCAGCCTGGTTTTGAGCTCTGCCAGGGATATGGCAGCCACAGTTTGTCTGGGCAACCTGTGCCAGTGTCTTGATGCTGCTCAAGAGCTCCCATGAGATTAAGAGCCTGAACACGCTGGTGAGCCCTGAGAAGTGTAGAAGGTGTTTGGGATCCCGGGTGTGGGGCAGGGGTGTGGAAAGGTCACCCCAGCTATTTAAACCCTGGCAGTCATGTGCTGTGCCAGTGGCCTGGGCTCAGAGTCACAAGGAGCATGAAGTGCGAAGGAGCAATCAAGCACCCATCCCCGTGGCCCTCCTGTCAGGAGGTGCATTGAACTACTTGAAATGCTACAGTTCTGTGTTCAACCTCCTTTCAGGAGGGTGAGTCAGTGTGACTTTCTATGCTGAATGTGCAAAAGATGTTTTTCACTTTAGAGGTGTCCAAACACAGCTTTTAGACAAGCGCTAACCAAAAAATTGGAAACGAGGACTTTTGTCTCAAGCAGCCACTCCTTGCCTAAAGCTTTAAGCTGTCTGAATTGCCAGGTTTCTCTTGGCTGCCCCAGCAAAGCCCCTGTGGCCGTGCTGGCTGGAGAGACAAGCTCCAGAGGGAGCAGTGCCGGGGTTGGTGCAGACAGGCGTTCAGCACCAGGGCAGCCACAGCCACACCTTGCTGTGTCAGAAAATGTGGCTCTCTGACATGCCATCCCCATGGCATATCTGGGAGAAAAATTGCAGCATAATCATTGCTTAAATACTGCACCTCCTTTTTCCCTCCCTTTGTAGGACATCTCCCTAGGAATTCTATTATTCCTTGAAATTTAAATATATTCCCCCATCCACATTTTTGGGCCCTCTAGAGTATACACACACTTCAGCCTGGAAGGTTGCTCATGCGCCCTGGCCTGCTGGCTGTATGTTGGGTTGGGGTTTGTTTGGTTTAGACATACTGTTGTTTCATTTGTTTTGAAGATGCAAACCACACAATGAATTCCATGGATTCTGTGAGCAGTTATGAATAGATGGGGATGAACAATTCAGGAAACAAACAAACAAATAGTTTGGTTGCTTAACTCTCTTTCTCTGAACATGTAGGCTGCTGTGCTCTTGCACAACTGCCTGGAGTACCCTGAGGAGTCACCCCCACCTTGGCTTTTGTCACCTGGAGGTTGTCACATCTGTGGCTGAGGGGCAGGAACAGGAAGAAAGGATGTTCTTATACCTCTAAGCATCAACTCATCCAGCTTAGTCTGAGTTTGGGATTTAAACGGTGTTTATTAAGGAGTATTTAATTGATTTTAATGAACCTGCTGTTGCCTCAGTGCAGACTAGGACTGTTTGTGTAAGCCATTAAGACAGTGGTGAGTGTGACCCAGGCTGCAAAATGACTGGAAGGCTTAGAACATCCCTATGGTGCTATTGTGCTGATAGAGCTAGGAAGGCAAAAACCTCAGTCTTTCCCTCTTTATCTGAAATACGGTTACAAACAGCCAGTGCATTGAAGAGGGAAGATGCTGAGGCACGATAATGGGCACAAGGGCTCTGCAAGAGGGTGACCTGTTTACTTACACCCATCTGCTTGTTTGTATATTCCCTCTGGCCATGCTCAGGCCTGTCTCCTGCACACCCCAGCGCTCCTCTCTTTGTCCTTTCATGTGCTTTCTTATTTTGAATGTTTTATTTTAGGCTTTGTGAATTTTAAACTGGCTGGAAGGTTAGAGCAATATCCCCCAAAGACGCAGAATTACTGTGGGACTTTTGTCTGGAGGTTGATCTCTGCCCAAAGGTGCAAACAGGTGAACGTTTATGTTCAGGTGTGCATGAGTCCTCATGGCACAAGCATGAACTTTAATGGTGCTTGTATTTTATAGCCCAAATGTCATATCCCAGCCCCTGATAATCCTTTGTTGTTCAGTACAGCCATTCTCCATGCAAAACCAGGGATAAACTAACCTCTTCCCCAGGCAAAGGCACAGTGCAGAGAAAGACCTTGGGGATGTCATGGAAAAGAGATGTTTTGAGCAGATACCTGCCATGATGAGCTCCAATCCAAAGCACAGAATGAGGCAGAAGAAAAGCATTGTGGTTGTGCTAGTTTTTATCAGGCAATGGACCCGCTGTGACCTTTACTTTCCCTGCACAGCCACGTCTGAATAGTGGATCCAGTGGCACATGGCATCCCACACGCAGACCGGAGCCCGACAGGTTGCGTGTGGGGCGGCTGGGGAGCCTGTCGAGGACTGCAGCAGGGAGCTGCTGCATATTTGATGGCTTTGTGTACAGATGTTTGGTAGAAATATTTACACCATTGCGTGCCTGTGCTTACAATGTATATGGTACATATGGGCATAAATCAGTGCCTTGACAAAGCAAGGCAAAAACATCCCAGCTGGCTGGGGAAACCGTAGCTTGCTGCTACTGTACAACGATGGCTTTGATTCAGCACGAGTGTGCTACTGGGGTGGAGGATTTTTCCCAGGCCTGGGCTGCGTGCACATGGCCATGATGGTTTGCGCCAGCCGCTGACGCACGTTCGGGCCCCACGACGTGGGCCTGGCGTGCGCTGCCCATCCTGACGGCTCTGCGGGGACCGGAGGAATGAGGGCGCGGCGCGCCGGC
>NW_008664569.1:48881-57051 GCF_000695815.1 Acanthisitta chloris | reverse complement strand
GTGGGTCCAGGGAAGAGCAATGAGGCTCGTGAAGGGACTTGAGGACAAGTCCTGTGAGGAGAGGCTGAGGGAGCTGAGGTTGTTTAGCCTGGAGAAGAGGTCTAGTAACCACAGTAGGGTTGGACTCGATGACCTTGGAGGTCTTTTCCAACCCGGTTGGTTCTATGATTCTATAATTAAATTAGACTGCTCACAAACTCAGATGCTATCTAAGCCTAAGTAACTGGAAGGTTTTTCTAATTTTTTTTACTTGCTTTGTTTTCAGCTATGCTATAGCTTTGGATGCTCATGATCTGATATTTGGTTATGTTTCCTCAAACATGTAGCCATATAACTAAAACGTACAACTAAATTTGTCTTGCTTCTTAATGTTAGTTTTGCTCAAACTATTTTGGAAAATTTCATAGGGAATTAGATTTGGATTGTAGAAAGCTACCTGATACTTAAAAGAAAGAATAGTACTAGTTATGCATCTCCATCAATCTATGTACTCTTTGTACTACTGGATCTATCTTCAATAAACCACAGTTTTCTGCAAGAATTTTATTTTCAAAGCAGTTCTAAAGGCATCAGTTTAGGGGTGATCCCAGGGAGGGCTTCCTGCATATCTGCTCATGTCCATCTTAATGGCAAGAATCAACATTGAATGAAAATTCATTCATTCAACAAAGAATAAAAATTTGAATCCCAGTGAAGTCACAAAGAGTTTGACCACTGAATTTAGTGGAGTCAGCATCATCCATGAGTTTCAGCTGCATTTGCACACTATTTGAATGCCAGTGGAGATGCTGAAGTTAAACAGAGAGAAGAAGCACACCCATTCCCAACTAACAGAGGGTTCAGAGAGGAAAGAAAGTTCACACTCATGAACCAAAGGAGAGATGTATACTTTAAACTTCTTTTGCTCCAGTTTCACAGTGGTTTAAAATCCCCTTGGACAGGTGCAGTTATAGATTCACAGAATAACAGAATCACAAGATTGTTGCCTTTGTGAGGGACCTCTGGAAGTCACCTGTCCAGTCCTCTGGCAGGATCACCTTGAACCACTTCCTCCAAACCATGCATTCAGCCTCTATTCCATTCATCAGTATTCAGCCTAGATACTGAACATCCTTGATTTGGGGAGGGGGGAAATCCTGAATAACTGTATGTACTGGTTTGAGCTGAAGTAGAGTTAACTTTCTTCATAGAGGCTAGTATGAGGCTATGTTTGGGTTTTGTGCCGAACACAGAGTTGATAATGCAGAGATGTTTTTGTTATTGCTGAGCAGAGCTTACATAGAGTCAAGGCCTTTGCTGCTTTCCGTACTGCCACACTGGCAAGGAAGTTGGGGATGCATGGGAGATTGGGAGGAGACACAGCTGGGACAGGTGACCCAAAGTGACCAATGGGATATTCCATACCATATGACATCATGCTCAGTATATAAGGTGGGAGGAAGAAGGAGGAAGGGGGGACATCTGGAGTGATGGCGTTTGTCTTCCCAAGGAACCGTTATGCATGATGAGGCCCTGCTCTCCTGGAGATGGCTAAACACCTCCTGTCTTCGGGAAGCAGTGAATTAATTCCTTGTTTTGCTATGCTTGTGTGTGCAGCTTTTGCTTTCTCTATTAAACTGTCTTTATCTCAACCCATGAGTTTTTGTAGCTTTTACCCTTCTGATTCGCTCCCCCATCCTGTTGGTGGGGGAGTGAGTGAGAGGCTGCATGGTTCTTGGCTGCTGGCTGGGGTTAAACCACGACACTGTAGTATGCAGAACTGATCTAATGCCTTTTATCCTGTCCACTCTACATTCTAACTTTGTTGTTTTCTTGGACTGATTTCTGATGCCCTTTCTTCCTCTTCCACCATTGTGACAGACCAGCAGCTTCTGTTTCTGGTAATCAGATATGAGCCAGAAAACCAAAATATCGGTACAGTGGAAATAGTAGCCAGAGTCCTACTTAGCCCTGCTCTAGCTTCAGCCTGGCAGCTCTTCTCTGGTATTGCTTTTAAATTTGTCCATTTTAAGTTGCCACGGTATATGTAAGCTTCAAAGTGGAAGAGAACTGTGGTACCTATTTTCTTGCTTCTTCACCATGGAATACTGTTTAGGCAGAGAAGTAAAAATAGAAACAATTATGGGGAAGGGTTGTCACATGGAAGTAGGCTGATATTCTATATCCTGGTAAAATGAGAACACCAAGGGTGTCCCCAGTTTCTCCTTCTATTAAAAGAAATGGCCTCTCATAAACATTGTTCAGATAGCTTGATAATTGCAGCATGAAATGAAAACCAAATTGCCATCAATAACAGATATGATCTTGTTCCTGCTAATGACAGAATACTGGCAGGATCAGACCCAAAAGAAACAGTAATACAAAGATCGTATGTCTGATTTCAAGTCACATAGAAAGATTATTGATTTATGCAAGGGTTACGGAAATGAAGATCTGGCTCATGGTTCAGGTGAGGATGGGAGCAAAGTGATTACCGCTTTATTACAGGCCTTCCCTGTAGATATGGGGTGTGGAAATAATCAGGGCTGATCTTATAGGGAGTGCAGCAGATGCACAGCATCTGGTCTGTGGTCTCCAAGGCTACATCTATACTAGTAAACTAAACAGGCTTAGGACATGTTTAAGAACTGCTCCGTGAGATCCATACTGTTTAACCCTTACTACTGTCTCTGGAGTTTGGCCCTTGCCAAGTAGTCCTGCCTGGGTGCATAGGTCATCAACTGCTCCCTAAAGACAGTGGGGAGAAGCCCAGCTTGTCCTAGGGGAGAAGAGACTGAATCATGAGCAGTGTGAACTGAGCTGAGCTGTACAGGGTTCGAGGTCAGCAGATGGACCATCATTCATCCCATATATTTCAACAGACATTGACAGAAAGAGTCCCCTGACAACTGCTTTCTGACCATGCTTAAGACATCTCTTCATTTTCCCACTTTCCATTGAAATAAAATACATAACCAAAGTCTTTTTCCCAAGGAAAGAAACACATACTTATACAATTTCCTAGTAATTGTATGAATGAGGACTAATTTTCAGCCCAGCTCTGGTCTCTATACATGGAAGAAAACTCTTGTCAACAGCTAGAATTCTACAGCCACAAGGCAAATTCATGCAAGTCTGGTCTTTAAACAGCCAATGCCAAATTTCCCTGTCCAGCTCCAGTGACTAATGTGGACTTCGCCACCATTTTTTTTTCCTGAGACACAGAACAAAGTACTGGGACAATACGAGTTTTCCTCTGAAATATGTAGCAAATTCCTTCTCTGATTTCAATTAGCTGGACCTCACCACTGGCCTCCTGGAATCCCAAATTATAACTCTGGGGGTGGGCTTAGATTTGTATTATTATACCATAGGATTTGGTTTTGTTGTATTTCACCATAGTCTCCAAGCATCTCGTATGTCGAATAGACTGGTGGAAGGGAAGTCCCTGATGGGTTTCCTGGATTTTTTTGGCTCTTCTCCTTTTGGGGGTTAATGTAATCAAAAATTTTAAAAGGGATAATTAGATTTTTACAACTTTTTTACAGAGGCAAAAATTTAAACCTATTTCCACATTGAAGAAATTTGGAAGGTACCCAAGATTTCCTTTCAAAGTAACATCATCAAATAATTTTCTTGTGTATCTGAGATTTAACATTTCAGATTCTTTCCCCTGCACCTTTTATTGTTCCTATTTACAGTGCACCTGAAACACATTGTGTAATTGGCAGAGAGCCCAGATTTTCCATTTAAGAACAGTTTGATGATTTCACTTTTTCTTTCTCTCTCTCTCTCTTTTTTTTTTTTTTTAAAACAGCAGGTGCTCTACATTGTAAACAATGCCAGTCACCATAATATTATTAGCTTTTGCATTTTTATTACATTTTTGCCTCCCTACATATTTTAAACTTCATTGCAAGGCATTTTTGGCACCAACTCAGAAAGCTTCTTATTTCATAAGGAAGATGGATACCAGTGAACATAGTGCTTTGTTGTCATTTATAATTAGAAAGTGTAAGATTTACTTAATCATTAAGCCACCCAATATTTGCAGGTTTGTTTCTCATTTTCTGTGCAATACGTCCACATCTGTCCCATGCAGCACATTAATTCTCTTTTCTGTATATGGATTTTTCAAACATTTAACCCTTCTCTATATATGGCATCAAAATAATTTTTTATAACATTGCTTTTCTCCTCCCTGTCACCTTGCCTAAGATCCTGTAAACTGCATTTCAGATTTTTCACAGTTTGATGGGTCAATAGCCAGAACTGACATAGCCCAGTGGTTCTGCAATTACTCTTGTTGTGTACTGAGAGTTTATATTCCATTGGTTCTTAAAAATGTGTGCAAACAAATGGAGTTGAAGGAAAACAAATCAGAAATTAATTTTAAAGAAATCTTGAAAAAAATCAGTACAAAAAGGAGCAGATGAATACTACAGAAATGCAAATAACACAAGGCAAGAATTGTCTTTGTGTGGAGTTTTTTTTGTAATGTGTGTGTTTACATGATTTCTAGATAGAGGACATATCACTTGAAAACAGATTTAGGCAAATGTCATGTGCAATAAATATTTATTGTTAGAATTATTTGCGGTTTCAATGAGGTCTTCATTAGCAAACAAAGAAAAAAAATCAAGCTATTTTCATGTTTATACAGCAAGGATGTCTTTTGCTAAACTGCATTTTGAGCTAAATTTTTTTTTCCAGATCAATTCAATAAGTGAAAGCCCAACAGAGAACAGATGCAATATAAGAGCAATAAAGGGAAGCAAAAAAAAATTAAAAATCCTTTGTTCTCCCTGCAGTACATCCGTAAATCTATTAGTGTTATTTTCCTTTCTTCTCTTTTTTGCATCCCAAGCCAGATCTCAAGTTCTCTGAAGCAATCCTTAATCAAGCTCCCCAAAGGCCTACGACTGCATGCAGCAATTTCTCCCCTGCTCTCAGCACAGATGTTTCGAGCACATTCCATTACACCTACATGCCATTACAGCTAATGGCTTATTCTGATGAAGAAAGCTGCTTTCTGCTCAGTGCAGCAAAGGGGAAAATAGCCTCCTGTACAGTTCGTACACTGCAACAATGAAATGTGGGGGCAGGTGGTACAACAGAACTCTCTAATGTTAATTACATACTGTATTACCCCCAAATTTGGCTGGTCATTAATTATGCTAATTTACCTTCCTGAAAATTAGCACCATTCATGTGATCATTTGTGCAGTTTTTACCAAAATGAACTATGGCGTAGTGGTTTGTAAACTTAAACCTTTTGATCCACCCAAATGCAGGATCACAGTGGCTGCCAGGTGTGGGATGGAAGGGGGACCAGGCTGGCAGGCAAGGGGCCCCCAGCAGTAGCAACCCCATTACACACTCCTCTGTGACCTTGAACAGGTTGTGCCTAGCTGCTCTGTGCCTCAGTTTCTGTCTGTGGAGAATTACACCTATCTCACGCAGGCCAGATCTCCTTGTGTTTGAAGAGCAGCATTTGATTCGTGAGCACCTAAAGGATGAAAAACCTTTCTGCTACAGAATGTTGAGGATCAGATTCCTGGGAAAGCCAGAGATGTCAGATAAATGATCAAAATGTTTTGCCCAAGCAAAGAATATTTATACATTTTTACTGAAGAAAAATCCCCAAACCGGTTAAAATCTTCCTTTGGAATAAAGAGAGAGAAATGAAACAGTTCAAGATTGCTCTGTGCTCTATAGTGAATGTAGATAGATTCCATGATCTGCTAGAGAGGATGATGTTGAATATAGCTTAAAGAGCAAGAATCTCTTCTGACTCCTTAAAACTGTCCAGGCAACTCCGTAATGATTTTTATACATATTTAGATTACACTAGGTCTCTACAAAGAATGATACAGTAGATCCAAGTGTGCCTGTAGCTATAGATTGATTTTTTTTATTTAACTGTTCATAAAAAATTAATCTCCCTCTTCTTCCAACAAAATTTGAGATTTTAACGTATTGATTACAGGCCTAACAAAGTAAGGTATCAGATTTAGATTCAATTTGTTTTCCTATGAATTAAATACATTAAATCACTTTTTACTCATGTTGAAATTGATTGAGTTTCAGAGTTAAACAAAATATCTTCTCTATGTTGTGAACTGTCTCCATTTCTTCCTCAAGGCTGCTGTTTTCTTCTATCCATCTCCAAGAAGCCATCATCATATTAACATAGATGACAATCTGGCAAGGAGGTGCTGATCAAAGATAAATTTCACACTCGCACTTCGCATTTTCTAATTACACCATCTGTGTCAGACTCTTTCGTGGCAGTTCTGCCCAATCTGTCAAATGCTGCATGCCTATGGGAATGCAGAGGAGCTGAGAAAATCGCCTCCATTTCCCCCACCAGCCAATCCATCACCCCAATCGGAGCTGGGTGGATATATTAGTCTAATTGGTACTGGAATGAAGGTTCCAGACTGCATATGAGATGAGGTGTTTGGGGGATGCAAGACATGAGATTTACAATTTGAATCATATTACAAGGCTTGCCCCAGCTTGTTTCATAGCAAGCTGGGAGCAAGCCATGCATGCAATATCAGCATGTGGAGGGGGAAAAAAAAAAAGAAGAAAGAAATGAGGAATATTTAGAAAACAAATAATGAATGAGAAATTGTCTCCTTTCATTAATCTTGGCTTCTTCCAGACATACTAAATGTAAATGACTGCCAATAAGTTCAGATGAAATAAATTGTATTAGAATGTAAGAAAAATAAACATAAAGCTTTATATACCCTGAACTACCAGAGATAGCTAGATGTATTTTAATCAAGTCCTGATCTATGAAATCCAGGAGCTCTATCAAAATAAGGATGGTCTTCTCACACTGAAAGTGTATTACTTCCTATCTATGATACATGAGATTAAGTCTCAGAAGGTGAAAATTTGCAGCTTTTCTAGCAAGGCTGACATTTAAAATTATCTACTTTGAGTCAACTTTTTTCAGGAAAATTAATTTCAACTTTGAACCTGCGTGTAAAAAATTTTAGACTGCTACTGCTGGGTGCAATCAAATCTCACATAGCATCTCTGCATCCTTATGCAATCACATTTAAAAGTGAAAATGAGTTGCACTTCTAGGTGCATGAAGAGTGGTGTGCTTGTTTACTGTGGGATTTGCAAGCTCAAAATAATGCAAGTGAAAAAAATGGTGTGACTTAAGGAAATCTGGTTGTGCAGCAATGCAGGCTACATGCAAAAACTGTGAACCCATCTAGGATACATGTTCTTTCATGATATCTCAGGACATTTGTACATACACTATTGATTAAAAACGTCACACTTCTTTTTTTTCTAGACAAAACACACACCATGGAGACATGCTAAAGTTCATCTCACACATCTGTGCTAGAGTCTGGGTTTGAACTCAGGTTTCCATCCTTTTTGGGTGTTGCTTTCAGCATAAAACTGGTTCACCTAAGGGTTATTTAATGCTTTTATATTTAAAAGGAGACAGAGCAAAAAAATTGTGAACCAATAAAAGAACTCTATTTTCAGATCTGAATTTCTGTAGGACATAAGAAGCAGGATGTAAGCACATTATTTTGCACTTCTACCTCTGGTTTATTTAGTACAGTGCCAAAGGTGTCATTGGTGCAAGAATGTTGTTGGTCTGCAGCCTCCGCAAAGTAACGCTACCAGAGTGCAATACTTTTAACACCATTTTCTGCATTCAGAGTGGGCTGAGGAAAGAGCTGTTCAAATATTCATAAAGGATAGAAGACAAATATTTGGCAACTCCCAACATTTCAGTGCTAAATCATTTAGTAAACACAGGCTAACAGCATTAACACAAGATCAGACAAAACTGCCCAGCACCACTCAGGGCTAGGTCAGCTGAAAGTAACCTTAATGCTGTAAATCAAGATTTTACTGCCACATATTTGACTGAACTTGTGTCTTTACTTGAACCTTTGAATTTTTGCCTTTCAAAGAAATGTATAAGACAGCCTCAAGGTGGAATATGCCAGAATGACTCCACTTCAGAGGCACAATCAATGAACAGCAATTATCTCAGATATATTTGAGCTTTTTATAGACAAAGACCTTTGTCTGGGTGGGTGCTGTGTAACCTAATGTGTCTGTACAGGCTACTTCTCTTTCCCCTGTGCATTTTAATTACACCAGCAATTTTTTTTCCTCAAATAGCTATGAACAGAATTTCAAT
>NW_008664569.1:21904-48861 GCF_000695815.1 Acanthisitta chloris | reverse complement strand
ATTCCTGCTTCTGTGAGCCTTGCATACAAGCTTAGAAAAGGAGGCTAGGAGCCGCTGAGAGGCAGGCTGGTGTCTGTGCTGGGGAAGGCACAGGGACTTGATGCTGTTCTTGGATTAGAGAAGGATTTGCAGCCTCCATGGACATATTTTGCAAAGGGTTCACAGCCAGTCAAGGCTGCCTGATGATGCATTACATGCCTCAAGGTCTCTTCCATGCAGGTCTACATGGGGCTGGCCTCAGGCAGCAGAGCAAGGTGATCTTCACTGAGTGCTCACAAGGGGCCCCATGCATGGGTGCTGGTGGGAGAGTGACTGCTGCACTGAGGAGCAGCCATTCCCAGCCAGGTCGATAAGATTGTTGCTCCTATTACGTGAAAAGCAAAGGACTGTGCAGTAGTACTAGCAAAAAGTGGGTACCCCAGAGTATCATGGTCAGAATTCAACCCTGCATTACGGTACCCCTATTCCTCCATGTGTTCTCCAGAGCCTTCTGCACAAACCTAGAATTGTAGAATCACTAAGGTTGGAAAAGATCTTCAAGATCACTGAGTCTCATGTTTGATCAAATGCCACTATGCTACTTAAACCATAGCACTAAATGCCATGTCCAGTCATTTCTTTAACACTTGCAGGGATGGTGACTCTACCACTTCCCTGGGCAGTCTGATCCAATGCTTATAAGGTTGGAAAAGATCTTCAAGATCACTGAGTCTCATGTTTGATCAAATGCCACTATGCTACTTAAACCATAGCACTAAATGCCATGTCCAGTCATTTCTTTAACACTTGCAGGGATGGTGACTCTACCACTTCCCTGGGCAGTCTGATCCAATGCTTATCAACCCTTTCAGTGAAGAATTTCTTCCTAATGTCCAACCTGAACCTCCCCTGGTGCAGCTTGAGGCCATTTCCTCCTGTCCTGTTGCTAGTTTCCTGGGAGAAGAGACCAACCCCCACCTTGCTATGATCCCTTTTCAGGTACTTGTAGAGAGTGATTAGGTCTTCCCTGAGCCTCCTTTTCTCCAGGCTAAACATCCCCAGTTCCCTCAGCCACTTCTCATATGACTGACTCTCTAGACCCTTCACCAGCTCTGTTGCCCTTCTCTGCACATTCTCCAGCACCTCAGTGTCTTTCTTGGAGTAAGGAGCCTAAAACTGGACACAGTACTCAAGGTGCAGTCTCACCAGTGCCACGTACAGGGAGATGATCACTGTCCTCATTCTTCTGACAACATTATTTATTATACAAGCTAGAATGCCATTGCCCCTCTTGGCCCCCTGGGCACACTGCTGCCTCATGCTCAGCCAGCTGTCAACCAGCAACCCCAGATCCTGTTCTGCTGGGCCACTTTCCAGCCACTCTGCCTGTAGTGATGCATGGAGTTGTGACCCAAGTGCAGGACTTTGCTTTGTTGAACTTCATCCAATTGGCCTCAGCCCATTGATCCAACTATCCAGATCTGTCTTCAGAGCCTTCCTACCCTCCATCAGATCAACACTCCCCCCCGACTTAGTGTCATCTGCAGACGTACTGAAGGTACACTCAATCCCCTTGTCCAGATCATCAGTAAAGTTATTAAACAGGACTGGCCCCAATACTGAGCCTTGGGGAACTCCACCGTGAGTGACCACCAACTAGATGTAGCACTGTTCACCACCGTGCTATAGGCCCAGCCATCCAGACAGTTTTTCACCCAGCCAAGAGACGACATGTCCAAGCTATGTGCTGCCAACTCCTTGAATCCTAGTTGTCCTAATATCATCCTGTCTTTCCCCAGGTCTGAGCCTATACCACATTCTGTCATCCATCCCTGACACTGAGCACACAGACCTGTGGCCAGGTAGAAGAGGTATGGCCTGGGCTTGCTCTGCAGCCTTACCTCTCTGCAGCCTTACCTCCCTGCAGGATCCTGTTCAAGTCTTGTTTGTTTTCCTATCACTGAGTTTCAGAAACTATGTGTGGGTTTCTTGCCTTTGGGGCAGACATTGCTATACTGGGCTACACTTGGCCAGCGACTTAAAAATTATTGGTGATGGACAGGCAAACAAAGTCAGTGCAGTTTCAGTCAGTGCAGAGAAAAAAGAACCCACAGATAAAGAAAATCAGATAAACTTCTTGCTGGAGAATTGTGTGACAGTATTGACAAGGTGAGAGTACATCAGAGAAACTGGAAAGAATATAACCCTTGTAAACAGCACCAGTTAAACACTGCAGGGTGAAACTGAGCCAGTGCGCATACGTGAGGAGCAACAGTTTGTGAAGTGGGAGAAACTGTAAGTGTCTTTTGTATGAGAGGTTTCTCTGCAGCCAAGGACATATTGACACGCCTGGAAAATCCCCCTTTTTTCTGCAAGGAAGCCCAGGCACAAACTGTCTGCAGTAGGAACGCCAATGAACCTTCAGGCAAGTATTTCAAAACTAAACAAACACAAAAAAAGAGATTTGCTTGGCTGCTCTTTTTTTGCCGTTGCAAAGCCTGTACCTGTTTTTTTTAAACAAAATCTGGAGGGAAGGCCCTGGTGTCATCAGAGTGCTGATACCCTATCACTGACACCCCTCCCCAAAGCCCTGTGATGGTGGTATATGGGAGGTATCCTGATTTCCTGAAAATACACGATGTTCTTCTCCAGAGAAGGGAAAGCAGATTTATTCCTTCTGTGAACTTGGACCAATCTGCTCAGACAAGTGACAGAAAAAGGCATTTCTAGTGTTTTCTCTTGCTACCCATGCTGGAGGCTCAGTCGTTCATGCGTTCTCTAAAGGATCACTAGCAGTCCTCATCCCTTCCAACTGCCTGAGCCCAGGGGAGTCCATGGTTTTGCACAGGTGTCATTAAGGACCTTCTCTAGAGACAGTAGGGCTGTGCAGGTTTAAATGAGGCAGCTGAAATTAAGAAGCCTTTGTTGCAGGTTGATGATAACAGGTAAGAGAGAACAAGGACTCACAATCAGAGAAATCACTCTACATTTGTAAGCCAGACACATATAAAATGAAAATCACTGGCACAAGAGACTTGGCTCTGTGCTGTGTAGCTCTTGCAGGCTCCTTTCAGAGCAGGGTTGTGCTTTCAGCAGAGACAGACAGAATTTTAGCTTCAGATTTACAGCTTCAGCCAGTAAGTGTATGCATCACTGTGGTTGAATAAATAAATATCCACAAAAGGAACCTGGTTCAGAAGAGTAAAATAATTAAGAAACATGGAAAACATTAGTGCCCATATTCAATTAACAGTTGTAGTATTGTTAGGAAGATGGATCAATCTGGAATGATCTGACTAAAAGCAAGAGTTTAGATAACTTGTCTGATAATGGCATGTGCATATCCCATAAATGCCCAGCAATCCTATATCATTAAGCCTTCAAGGACAAGCTTGATTGATGGCAATGTACCTGCAGGAAACAGCTCAGATGGAAAAACTCCAATGTGTGCCAGTAAAGTAATTACCTGGGATGGTGACTATGCTCTGTGGTCTGATAGGAACGGGGCAGACATTGCAGTGCTCTGAGCACTGCCCTGGTTCTGTCTGCTGAGAGGCAGCTCCATACACCAGCAACTGAGCCACAGGTCAGAGGTGGCTCTTTGATCACTCCTCTACTCATTCTACTGAGTCTTCAGGGTCACTGTCTCTGTCCCATTCCAGTATATCTGCACTATCTTTATGTGGCAAAGGAATATCATACCCATCTTTATGCTTTGTGTGTTGCAGTATGAACTGTTTCAAATCCAAGCAAATTCAAAACGCACCAGAAATTTGAAACCAAAGGGATGCTACCTCCCATATGCAGAAACATGCAAGTTGTTTAACAGTTAACATTCACCAGCAATGAATCTATCCTCCTTATTTGTTTTTTTTTAAGAAATCTCTGTCTCCTGTTACCATTCAGTGCAAGGACTAAAAATAAGTATGTCACAATCATGCAACCCAATCCAAGTTATCAAGCACTACTATTTCAGTAATATTCTTTATGTATAAATATTTCAAGAATAAAGATTGCTTTTGAGCTCACAAGTGCTGAAATGTAATATTTACACTTGCAAAAGTAATACTTGAGACAAGAATTTAGTGAATCATCCTTCTCAGCTTCCCAACAAATGGAGACTGTAGTTTCTTTGTCCTCATGAGGAGAACTCGGTATATAGGGGGGTAAGGGTTTAGGAATATGCAAGACCAACAAATCTTTGTCTTGGCAGTGTCACAGGTTTTCCTGACCCTGATGTTTTCTCTTACAGTCTTGCATCTGTCCCTTGACTTACCAGAGTAGCTCTTGATCAGACTCAAGGGCAGGCCAGTATTACAGCCTGTCTGAAAACGGGTTTGGAAATCTAGCGAGGGTGATCTAGATATTCCCAGTACCACTGAGATTGTTTAGGCCAGAGACAATGAAAGAAGACGCCTCCTTTATGGTTCTTTGGCAGAGGTGACTCCTGTTCCAGAGGCTTATAAATGTGGCTTAAGCTGGTCTGCACTTCAAGGCAGAAGCAGGTCTTTTCCTATCATGTGCTTTCCTTTACATCCAGAACTTAGAGTGAAATAAAAAGCCATGCTCTTGATCTAAACCATTTTACTCAGTTTGAATTTGATTGCCTCTTGGTGCTCCCAAACACGATGGTTTTGTGTAAGTTGTTGACAAAGGTCCCCTCATGCTGGTTTTACTGGAAGTGAGATCTGTCCCAAGGAAGACATCAATACACTTGTACCGTGTGGGCTAGCTACATGTCTTCTAAACAAACTGTGATGGAAAGCAAAAGCTGACCACATTCAAGATGCTGATTTTGTATCTTGGACCCATATCTAAAAAGACAGATTTAGCACACAGATTGAACAAACAAATTAAGAACCAGTGATTATTATTGTTATTATTTACAGCATATGGACTACACTGATATGAATATTTTGCTTCAGAAGATTATTTTTCAGGGAGAATCAGTCATATATTTCTTAGCAATGTTCTTAGTTATGGTAAAACTAAACATTACCAAAAAATTCTAAACTTGCTTAAGCAAATTCAGACAGCTGTGACAATTCTGTCCTGAGCCATCTGATATTCTACAACCTTTACAGGTCACAACTGGCAACCAGCTGCTGCAGTGCAAGGCTGAAAAGAAAAGCTAAGGCTCCATCCTGGACCTTGCTGGTCCATGCAGTAAAGAAGTATAGGTGAAGTTCTGTCTCCTTTAAAAGTCACAGCAAAATGCCCACTGGGCAGGATTGACTGAAGCTGGTAACTGTCATATCCAGAGATATCTCATGCAAGGGCCTGCATACAAGTACTTGTTGATTTCCACCATACTGTCGATGCTGCCTGCTCCAGGAAAAGACTGATCATTGTCTGAGTGCAGATACAAAGTTTAGACCACAACAGGTACAGTGCTTCCCACTGAGGTGTATCAGATTATCTTGAGTTGGTCAGAGGTGCCTAGCAATAGTATCTGTTATCTAATATCAGTATCTATTTAGTCACACCCGGAAAAGTAAGCAATTGAAATACAGAGTGTTTTTGCAAGTGAATTTTAAGGGAAAAAAATGTGGCAGAAAATTGTCACATATCTATTTCAATGTTTTCAGCTGCCAGTGTTTGTTATCCTACTTCTTCTTCACCTTTCGTCTTCAGTGGCAGAATAAAGTGTGTAGAAGAACAGGCACAATGTACTGCTCTGAAAGATGCAGTAAAAAATTGAGTTTACAGCGCTTTTCCTTTTTTTTATCACCTATATTTCTCAGATTCCCCTTCATTAGCTTACCATTTCTTAAAGAAAGTATGCTGCTATTATTTATTGTTCCATCAAGGATAAAAAATAATACCATTACATGTCCAGAAGCCATAACTTAATAGTGTGCAGAAAAAGGCTGAAGTTCAGTGTGAACTTCTATATGGTCTGGGGTATTTCTTTTACATTTAAAAGCACCAGAAATGCTCATAAAATCTGGAAAAATGGAATGATGATGGTATCTTTTTTTCCATGACTGAAGGGAAATTATGCTGCTACTTTTGATAGCCCTCTGGTAACATTTTTGATGCTGACATTTGAATCTTCATTCCTGTAAATTCTTCACATTTTCCATGTTGAATATTCTTAATCCTTCAAGCCAAGGAATCAAGATAAAATGAAATTAAAAGTCATACAGTTTTTTTTGTAATGGTAAAGAACATTCAAGGAAGCATTGTAGTATTTGAAGGAGAGGAGCCATATGCTTAAAGCCTTGACACTGATAACATGGGGACAAACAAATTCCATGGAACAGTTACTTATGCACTTATAAGTTTTTGGGATGGGACTCTAGAATGTGACTGGATTTCACAGCAGTAAAATAATCAGAAATCATAAAATATTACAGTAGTGATGTCAAGACAATGATAGTAACACTGAAAGTGTTTGCCATGTTATTCTCATTATTTTTCCTTGTGACAGATTTTATTAGGGATATTTATTGTTAACACATGGGTTCGTGAGTTATTTATATATATATGTATGATTCTTGTGTTATTGCCCAACATAACTGAGATTTCAGTGGAAAGACAGACTTGGAATTTTAAACATTGAATTCCAGAGGTCTTCTCAGTAGACCTTTACTACACAAAGATGCATTATGCATTTACAGTTTACTACCTGGAGAGAAAAGAATTAATATAGGGGTTGCACATGTCCAGCTTCTATGTCAAGCTCAGCTGAGGAAATCAGTACATACCACAGCTGGTCCAAAAGCTATCACACTTTTACATTTTTGGCAGGATGTCACCTTAGGCACTGTAAATGGTGTATGTGTGCTATATAATTATATTGTCCATGGATTTATGCACCTGTGTTGCATGTTTCATTACATTTTCTTGGCCTGCTTATTAGGACTACATTTTACATTTCTAATAATACGATTCAAATTCTACCATATATGAAACACTGACTTTCAAGCAGAGCTAAATGAAGCTTAAGTAATTTAACATGAACCAATGGAAGACAAAAGAATTACTTCAGTCATAGGCAAGGTCAGGAGGCTCCTCTTGCTGCTCTTCTGCCCACGTTTCCTTTCTTTCTGTCCACAAAATATTAGAGCTGGAGAGATGTAATTTTAATCCATTTATTTACTGACAACACAACAGAAAGCTTGTTCCTTTTTTTGGAAAGAAAACGTTAATGGGACATTTACAGGAAATCACAATGAGCTTGGAATCTTTTGTGGAATCAAATCAGAGTTCATACAACAAATATCATGCGTATTTTGTTGTTTCTAAACATCAATTGGCCGTATAAAAAGTGTAATAGAAAAATTAAAAATTTCTGATTACAATGACACAGAGCGCGTGCCAACAACTCTGTGGATGGCTTTTTATCTCATTCCCTTAGTGAAAACAGTTAACTAGGCACTGGTGAGATATTCTGTAACTGCGCAACAAAAAGCTGGCACAACTGCCAAATGTGGCATGCCAGATGTGTGAATACATTCTGGAGAGCAGTATCAGCAGCTCCAACAGAAAGCCATAGCCATTAATCTAGAGACCTCTGGGAGTTCAGGATCGTGCTGTAAAACCTAGACCCTGCCAAGACTGCATCAGATAAAGCCATCAATGCATTGTAAAAAAGACACAAAACCTATTTCATGGGCTGCACTGATCAAGCAATTACAATCATTGACTACATTAAGCAAAGAAACAGCGGGGTGCCCTATAAAATTGACTGCCAACTTGAATAATCAATAGACTCCATGTAGAGTAAATTAAATAACTGAAAAACTATTTGGAAAAGCTGAAGTTAAAAAGCCAATCTGTAATCCCTCATCCATGGAAAAACAATCCTGAATCCAAAAGATTCCTTAGCTTGCTTTCATTGTTGTCACTGGGAAATACAGTAACAGCAAACTAAGACATTCTTTAACTCTCTCATTCACTAGTTAATAATTGTTCATTTAACCCGGGCATTCATAATCAATGTATGCATTAGTATCATACCTCCCAATCTGCCAGGCTTCAAACATGGGTCTAAATTGAATGGCTAATACTCAGAACAAGGGAACCCAGAGACATTGTATGTACTCTGGGAGGCTTAAAATGATACAGAGTACTTTCCCTATTAACAGGCATATTGGCCTGATTTTCCTGATTATTTCCAATGTAAACCATTTCTAGCCATAAGTTTGCAATTGATGCTAGAATGGTTTGGAAATATTGCAACAGGGTCTTTTTTATTTTTCAACGAAGGATGCTGATTCATCAGAAACAAAGGTCATGGAAACAGAATGATGTTGACTAAACAGTTTTTTTAGTCCAATGCAGGAGGGTGGTTGACAGAGAGCTTTGCCCCCTCTCCCTGCTGCAAACACATGCAGGTGGAAATAATGTCCCCCCTCCCATAGCTGCCCATCAAGTCAGCAGCTGGAGCATGTGCTGGTCTTACAGCACTTTTCCAGAAGAGAAATCTGAACTCAAGTGTTGAGAAGAGCTACCTCCCTGGATTTTCTCCCTTCTGGACCTCAGATGATTTTCTGAGAAATATTAACAGCTTTTAGGTTTTGAACATAAAAAAGTCTTACGGATTCTGGTTTGCTTTATTTTTTTCAATTTATTTAAAAATTTGGAGTTTTACTGCTTGCCTAAATGGCTGTACAGGAGTAGACTGCAGTGGTGCTGCGGAGTAGTTTCTGTAGATCCACCTCTAAATTGCTGGAGCCAGGTAGGAGCTGTCTTTTACTGACTGCATTGCCCTATGTCAATGGGGCTACTCCAGGCAATGCTTCTGACAAGGACCGTCAAGGACAGGACCATGGCAGCTTCTTTTCAGGCTGATACTTTCACTGTGGCATTAGGAGAGCTAGGAGCACATTTCAAAAGCACGTTCAAGCTACTGCATCCTAAGTAGTGCCATTCACATTGTTAGGACTTCCAGGGTACACACGTCTGTTCTCTGCTTGTAGTAAGATGAACCAGCTGCTGGAACCTGAAGACTATCAGTGTCTGAGAGTGCTCATTACTTTGTGCCTCATTATTGAGTGGAGCACCAACCTGAGCAAAAGCAGAACATCAGATCTTAATTCCTGTCTGAACTGGCCCGGGTACCATTCCACATGCACACCAGTTTGACTGTATTACCTGAGTTTGGTTCAACACATCTCAGGTAGTATTTTGGATCAAAAACATACCCCAAAAGAACAGTTCAACAGTATTAGACTGCTCCATATGTCAAGAAGGAAGTGACACCTGTAAAAACCTTAGTCAATGGCAAATATTCTGATTTTATATCTAGGAGAAAAAGAGTACTTTTTAATTACTGTAGCAAAACCAACAAATGCCCCTTTTTAAAAATATTGCACTTTTTCATGCCTATGCAAATTCTCTCAGTTTTCATTCCCTTGTTTTGAAAGAAAAGTCCCTTTTTGCAGTGAAAATATATTCTTTCTTGGAAAAAAAAAAAAAGCCTTCTGTTTTCATTCTACCAAACTAGGAAATATCAGAGGCAAAGCTGCAACATATTTTGCTTTTCAGAGAATCTGCAGAAATGTGATTTAGCAGTTTTTCCAGTGGTGCAAATATTTTTTACTCACCTCACACTAACATGGTTTTATTTTGTGTGGATAAATTAACACGTAAGTAAGGGTGTTAGGCTCTGTACCTACGGTAATAGCATGAGCTGGGTTCTTCACTGACAAATGTTTTCTTATTTTTTTAGCTGAAACATTATGTAGAATTTAGGATTCATTCAGTCTGGCCTGCAGATTAAAGGAAAACAGATGAAGAATTGAAATTAACTCCTAACTATACACAGCTTTGTCATGGGTTTGAGAAAGTACTTCTAGAATTTATTCAGTACATAATCAGAATAAATCTTGAAGCAATCATCATTACTAAAAAGGGGTTTATAAATTAAGGCATCTGGGAAATCTATAGGGCATTAATTCATCATTATTTGTGGGAGTTGTGTATAAGCATTTTTCTTTCTGAGTACACAACAAATAAGTTACACAGCTTTGTCATGGGTTTGAGAAAGTACTTCTAGAATTTATTCAGTACATAATCAGAATAAATCTTGAAGCAATCATCATTACTAAAAAGGGGTTTATAAATTAAGGCATCTGGGAAATCTATAGGGCATTAATTCATCATTATTTGTGGGAGTTGTGTATAAGCATTTTTCTTTCTGAGTACACAACAAATAAGTTGACAATAAACAGGATAACAGTATCACTCTTTCTCACCTGTTAAAAAAAAATGGGAGCAAACCCTCTGAAAATGTGCTTCATAAGCAAACTCACAGTAATTCCATATCAAACAAGAAGAAATATGATGACCTAAAAGTGACTATCTGTCACAATAACATTTTCCAACTCGTCTGCTGATTAGATGGTAATGCTGCCCATAAAAGCTAAGGGTGGGGGAAACACTGCAGAGAACCTGATAAAACATGCTACTGAAACCTATTGTATTTACTACTTATTAGATTCTGAACTCAAATAGATCTTGACTCTTGAGAGCCTGGGTATTTAAAAGCCTTAAGATAATCAATTACATTACTCATAATTTCCACATCTGCCTGTTCCTCAGCAATTCAGAAAGAGAGAGATAGCTGTTGTAAGAGTCTTTCTGCAACCTGATTACTATGAGTCTCTGTTACAATGTGCACTTGAAATGCCTTTAAGGATTTGAACTTAACTGTAATTTTCAGCTTTATGGAACTCCTATGTGGATCAGTTTTTGGTGATAGTGAAAATCAAATGAGTGGAGATGGTCTAAATTACCTGGAAGAAAAGCAGGTTCTTATCCACTCAAAGAAATCCCTAGAAGCCTGCCAAAAGCACAATAAAAGCACTCTACTTTCTTGCATCATCTGGAAAGTGAATATGTATTTCAAATTAAACAGAAACTCTGATTAGCACAGTTATTATGAATCTAAACATCAAGAAGACTGTTTGCAGAAGGCTACAGGGAATGTTTCTTCCCTCTTGTGTAACTTTCTCAAAAGGAATACTTTTTTTAACGAAACACTTTTTTCAAGGCACTGACATCCTGATCCTACTTGTCATTAAAGTCAATGGAGAACTACCCATTATCTCTTGTGGAAGTTGGATCACCCTAATAGAGCGTACTTTTCTCATTCTAAAGCACCCAAACTCATGCTGATTGAAGACAGTACAAGGTGTTCTTACACTGAGATCAACCTGACTCTATCAACAGAAATATGCTCTTCAGTAACTATACCAGCTGCTCCTTCATGTGTTGTAGAAAGAGGCTGACATGCTCAAAATGGATCATTCAAATAAAGCACTGACACAGAAATAATGTGGAGGCACTCTTAGAGATTGCAGTGCAATAAATAAATAAAAGTATTTCCAGAAATTATTCTTGCAAAGGAGAAGTGTAGAATATGCATCTTCCTTAGTTGCCAGAGTTGCAGCGCAACTTACTTCTCACAGAGAGAAAAATGCCCTCACTGCCACTTCACAGAATATCTCTTCTGTGAAGTCCATAAAACTTTAGTAAATATAATTTGTTTGTAATTTAATTTAATTGTTTGTAGAAGTTACATCCATTACAAACACCTGATGTGATGTTCATGAGAGAGAGGAGTCTTGTTTTAGTTTCCCTCCCTCATTAAACAGACTCCTGAGGATTTCCACGCAAAAGGACAAATGTTGGAGTTAAGACTCCAAACATTCAGAGATGGGTAATTTGGAATCAGAAATGGGTTTCCCAAGAAAGAAAGGATGATAAAAACTAAGGGGAAGGAAGGGTAAAGGAAAGCACACGTAAAACAGAGGATGTTATAAAATCACAAAGACAGTGTATAAAGCTGATGGAAGGGGCCATAGCAGGAGGAAGATGACAAGGAAATGCACACATTGCTAAAGTAGCAGAAGATATGTCCAGGAAGAATAGCAGTTCTTAAGAAATGTTATCACCATCCTTTGATCAATACAAGTATGCTGAGGTGAAAAGAATGATAACTATCAGACTATTTCAAATGACTGTTCCAAAACCTACCTTGCAAAATCCTGCAAACCAACATGCTGATGACATGAAGACTTATAACTGCCTCATCCAAGGCACTTGCAGAAATGTACAATAGGGAAATGTTAATTCCATCTAGATTTAGGACAGATTCTGCTTTCACCTCATTGTACTAGACACATTTATGATTTACACTGGTGAAAGGTGAGGAAGGTTTTCCTGGAAAAATGTGACAGTTCAAACAGAATGCAGCACTGCCCGTCCTGCCCTACAGCATAGAAAGGCTTTGTGGAGCATACTTTCTCTGAAATTCTTCCTTAGTGACCCATAGAACTCTTATCTCAGAATATGTTTTGGTTATAATGATTTGTGGTTTAGTTATATTTCCTTATACTCACGCAAGATGATTAAGCCCCCAATTTCATATGGTAGAAAAAGCCAGCATTTTGTATCTTTCAATGCCATAATTGGTGTTGCTTTTTTCGGTCATCTATGTGAGTGGGATGTTCTACCTCTCAATGATTCTCCGTTGATCTGTATACATAAATGGATAAAATGGTTACTATTAACATCAGTACAACAACTTAGATCTTCTCAGGCAAAGTATAGCTGATGGTGAATGCTTTCTACTGAATATGTGACTACTACATCGCTTTTGTGGACATTTCCAAGTGCTATTTATAAATGACTGTATTTATATTCTGCTTCTTCCTAAGCACAGCTCTTTCTACAGATTTAGATATCGATTTTCTGGGAAGCTGAAAAGCATGGAAACATGGGTTTCCCTTCTAACAATAGAAATTTTTGGAAGATGGAATCAACAGCACTGGACTGTACACTGAAGCTAAGTAATACTTTCTTATGCAACTTAGAATATAAAAAGACACTATAAAATGCATTTACTAAGTAAATATGAAATGAATAACAGTATATTGACAAAAAACCCTGGATTAGATGATGAAGCTGTGCTGCACATTAATGGAGTTAATAATGTGTTTTATCTACATTACAAAATGGAAGAAATATTAAAATGTTGAAAATGGAAATAATTCATACTTTTCTCTTAAAAAAACAACCCTGAAATACATGCAAACAGATACTTAGAATTGGATTTTTCTTTTTTCATCTCACTCACCTAAACATTAAGACACAAATTTAAGTTAATCATGTTGGGTGTCTTTGTACTTTGTAGACAGAAAGAATCCATCAGAACCTGGATAATCTAATGCCCAAACCCCATCTCAGATGGATGAGATGAATTACCCCCCAGAGGTGCTTATTCTTTTCATGTACCATGGCAAATGCCTTGGACCACACATCAATATTCCAATGCCTGAAGATAGGTGTCATTTTTCCTGCACAGAAGGGACTTGCATTTTGCAGTCTAGAGAAAAAAACCACTTTGAAATAAGCATGATCATCCCTACATATGGCTAAGATACTATAGTTCAGTTTGCTCCATACAGTATGAAGGATCAAGTACATGTATGGATCCGTGCAGAATTAGACATTTCAGTAGCCCACCACTGTTCTAAACATACCACATCTGAAATTTTGTGGGAAAACATTTTTAATTATGTAGTTTTAAACTTTAAGGTTTGTCTTCTCACTCTTAGAGAAAACCCCACACTGAAATTTTATTTCAATTTTTGGATGATCATATTGGTGTGTTAGAACTTTTCTTCTGGTGTGATTTCTATTGTGCTTCTAAAATGCATGGTGGGTTGTTTTCCTGATCTTTTTCATTAACTCCTCTCTTCTCATACTCTTTATTATTACTTACACCAGATTTTAACAGTTCTGTCTAGTTTTGCATGTTTTGCATCAATTTTTGTTGTGTTTTCTTAACAATCAGGACAAAACCTTCCCAGTCACTCCGTTTATATATTATTTGGCCTTCAGAGACTATGTAAGTATATACAGACCATAGAATTTCCTTAAATTAATTCTGTTTGGAAAGAAAATATATCTTTTGAACAAGTATGACAAATTTCTTGCAGATCCACAAATTTCTTTTTACTCTTGCAAGAGCATTGCAAGAAAAAGTTATTGAGAAAGTGATTGATACAAGTCTGGACAATAAAATAAAATCACAGTTACACAAGGAAGTATAAAAGACTCTAATAGACATATCTGTTACTGTGTACTGAAAATGTGCATCTAGAAAATTCAAAACATAGCACCAGATATAAATACTCATGGCAGACAAACTTTTGCTAATGTTATGGCAATGGGAAAATTTAATTCCTCAATTAAAAATAAACAATATTCACATAACCTAGAAGGCAATAACCAGTAGGAAAGCATGTGATACAATGTACAAAGAACTGTCTAAATGGGTATTAAGGGAAGGCAGAAAGTTGCTCTTTGGAGCTAGACTGCTGGATAGATGGATGTCAGCATGGGCTGTTAAGAAATCAGTATATTTTGTCATATTTTCTCTCTGCCATGCTGGCCACATAATTAATCTCTCTGATGAATCTGGTCTAAATTGATTCAGTGATTAAAAGAAACAGAGTTAGTTAGGGATCCTGGGGGGTAGTTGGCAGGATAGATTTTGGACCAATTCACATTTATGTCCAGGTAAATGCCTGAAGATGGATTAACACAATACTGACAAAGGGCAGTGAAACAGAACCTAGAGGAAAGAAACAAGTAACATGAAAAAAACCCTTTAGTTTTCATTCACTCTCTTCAGCCTCATTTCAACCAGCTGCACAATAGAGTCATGTATGATCAAAGGGTGTTTTTTAAGCCTATCATTGTTTGAGAAACTTTGTTTACAATCCATGGCTTCTGTAAAGATATCAGTTTCTTGCCTTCCAAATCTCTTGTATGACAGTCCTGAGAGACGCAGAGTAAACTCCATTGGCCAAAGCACAGTGGGGGCCATGCCAAGCCTGTCTGAACCAGAACTACAGCTTCTATGGCTCAGGAATGTGTAGTATTCATATAGGTTTGAAGTTGTTTAATCATTGATCCTAAAAGGGAAGTACATTTTGCAGAGGAGAAGATGCCCCAACATCTGAAGTTTTGTCAAAACTTGGGAAAAAAGCATCCACCTTTAGATAGAGTTCAAATACAAATAAAACCACGTTTCTGAGTAAATAACCCAGACCTGTTATGCAAAGAGGTTCAAAGAAATGACAAGGTACAGTACCATCCCAGTAACTATGAAATTGCCACTGATAGCTACGATTTTGTAGCTGTTCCCACTGTCATAGAAACCAACATAAACAGAGAAAAATAAGTCAGTTTACTGAAAGCCTTGGGTATTATTTTGCTGAGTAAAAGAAACACCAGATCTGTTTCTTGTTTAGGGAAGTCAGCTGCACTGCACAAGCACTGGTCCCTCTGTCACCAGCCTTGCGGGTCACGGTTCTAATAGGACTCAGCTACAGACCTCATAAAATCAAGTGTAAACAACTTCTTTCGCTAACGCCTAAATCTTATGTTAAGATCAAGTAGCCAGATTAAGTATTCAGTAAGGTCTTGTGGTCAAAATATTAATTGAAATTTCAAGGATATTGTTTTTAAAAAAGGAAGAGAATTTAATCGAGGATGAGATACTTATACAGCAAGATTCAAAAGGATATCAATGTAAAGCAACATTAAAGAAGAATTTTTAATTGATGGGCACATAAGCTCAGCGCTCTGAAAGAAATCAGTGCACCCAGCATGAAACATATGAGTTTTACAAACATAATTTCAATTTTTTTTATTACCTATGAGCATTAGGATATACTTCCTTGACTCTATAATAATTGCTTGCAGTTAATTACAAATGAAACAGAAGTGCTGGTAATATTAGACTTGCACCCTGCATAAAGCTAGAAATTACTGCTATTACTCTTATTTGCTAAGAATATTGGGTCATAGATGCTAATTAGCAGTTCACAGCCCCCTACAGGAAAAAACTCATTATTATGAAAATCTGTCTTGGTAGCCAAAGCCACCACTCATGTCACTGTGAACATTTTTGTCAGAGCAATTATAAGGTATGACAAAATTTAAGATTTACTTTTGTATCAAGAAAATTATGAAGATTAAAAATACAACATGCTAATCTAAAAATTGCTTGCCATATCAAGAAAAGTGTTTCTGAACTATTTTGTCTTAGTAAAATCTGACTGTATATTGAGTAGAGTGACAGAAATATTTTATTAAGTACTTACAGAAAAATGATTTCTTTCAATGTATATAAAATACAAGAAAAGCCTCTCTGTAGCCAAGTGAAAAAGCAAAGTGAAATAAGATTTAAGCAGCTAGCAGAAATGAATTTTGTAAGGTCATACAGCTAGAGCAAGGAACACGATTTATTAATGATCCCTAATTCTGAGGGAACATTCTGTTTTTCTGTGAAAAAGGACCTGATTCGGGAAAAAAAAAAAAAAAAAAAAAAGTAAGGCCTTGTTTACCCAAGTTTTCTGCAGAGTTCATTTGAAAAATATGAAGCAGAAAACATTACTTTTGTGTGATTTATTAAACCTCTCTCTCCATAGCACATGAAACCAGCTTTGAATGCTGGAGGGGAAGGTGAATAAAAGGGCAGCTAATTGTAATGCCAGGCTCAATTCTGCTTGTTTACTGAAAAATAAATATGTAAATACCATACTGGGATGAAGCAGTGGTTTAGGAGTGGTTCTAAGTCAGTCTAAAATGCCTGGACTCCCCATGTTGACCAAAACAGCGGGAGGTATACCAGCCCAGAGCAAATTCCTTACCAGCCACTTTCCAGTGGCTACAGTGACCCTAAAACATGAGTACAGGGGAGAAGTCAAGCTTTCCACAGCTGCAGGTGGGAAAAAAAGCATCTCAGCTGTAAACAGCCTAAAGATACAAATCCATCCAAAGTTAAATATATTCAGCTGCTTGTTGTTACACTGAGTACAGCAAAAAATGAAGGAAAAGGAGGGTTCTGAATGACACATAAATGCTGTTCCAAGACAAGGAGGAGTACCATATGAATTGTGCTGTGTTTTGAGGAAAAATGGTTTCACAAAATCATACTCTACCTTGTCTACATTGGGCTGAAATTTGCTTTCAGCATCACTAACTGGATTTCCACCAGTGTAGAGGAGAACAGGACTTGACTACTAATACAACCACCCTGCTCACCTACTGATGAAAATGAGTTTTCCTTTCATCAGAGGGGATTACATTAGTTAAAATTAGACAGAACAAAGCATTATTTCAAGATCTCTAGTATCACCTAGAAAAAAAATTCTTGTCTTAGAACTGGGAAATGAAACTAGTCAGGCAATATTCTGTTAGAGAATTTGCTATCCATATATGCTGGCATCTTGCTAATCCCCTGAAACTCTGGTATGAAATCTGGAACTGTGAATAAAAACACCCAATTTAATCTTACCCATACATTGCAGGCCGTGTTTCAAAAATGGGAGATCTGTATGACCAAACAGAGAAGGGGCTTGATGCATTTAGGAATGCATAAAACAGTATACAAGGACTGCATTATAAAGAGTTATGTATGTTTTTTCAGAGATTTAAGAAAATGCAACTACTTTAAGGTATGTCTTTTGCCCTAGCAACCCAAAACTATTCTGCTCCACAGGATACCCTGTGCTACCAGTGTACTTTAGCTACCACCTTCTGGACATGCACTTGATGCTATTACTTACATAATGCAGCATGACACTGAGCTAACAAGATGAATTGTAAGGTGCAGTTTAGCAGGCCTCTGGGAAGCAAACTCTAGAGACAAGTGGATTTTTTACATTGCTGTGTCATAGGGGACCAATCCTGTAAATATTCACTCACACAATCATTCTTCATTCAGCTGAGTGGGAATTAGGTAAAACTAGGTCTTACATTATTACTAGCAGTGAGGGCTATTTCACAGCCAGGGTGAAATGTCACTCTGATTCAGGCAATGCACAGCCAAGGTACAGTTACAACCAGCAGTTATGACACTGAGTGCATGTTGGTGTGTCGATCATGGTACTGGAAATCCTGTGTATATTCAGCCAACTTATCCAAATTCAAGCTTTTTCAGGAATCATTTGGGCAGGCTGAAAGTTGGGGCTAGTTACTAACACTCAGTGGAGAGATGGGGGGAGATCATCTGTGGCCAACCCCTGCTGTCTCTGTAGACATAGTCTGTGTGCTGAGAAGCGCAGCTCTCCACGTGCCCTCATCTTGAACCAGGGGAGGAGTATGGGTGTAACTCCACACTGTTTTTACAGCACACCATTCTTTGTTCTTTGTATCCAGGTAATACCCTGAGTTGCTCAGCTAAATGGGGTGATGTTAAGAAAGTGTCTCTTTTCTCCTGCAAGCCACCAATGTCACAGTTTGATTCCAGAAACATGACCATTTATGTTTCTACATCAAAACAGGATAAATTTTGCTACTTTATATTATATCATAACAAAATATAAACTAACAATGCATGATATGACACTGTGACACAGGTAGAAAGCAAATAATGCCCCTTTATAGATATAGCCCCAAAATTTTATAATAAAATATATCCCGATATGTATTGTTATTACTACAATAGCAATCAAATAAGAATTGCTTTCAGATCTCTGGGCTAGGCCTCCTTTATATTATTCAAAGCATCTCTCTGCTGAATCCTCACAGACATTCAGCTAAGAATCAGTTGTACTCATTGTAAAGTAGAGCTATTAGCATGTTTCTTGCTTTCACCTGTAGATCTCTTTATAAAGATATGTACATGTCATTATCACCTTTTTATAAATCCCATAGCTAAAATCAAATTACATTAGTATGCATGAGAACGTTTCTCGCCTAGTGCATGCAATATGGTTCTAATACATTGGAGACTAGAGCTCTGCTGATTTACCTCCCCCAAATTTCTTACAGATTCATCAATATTAGAGTTCTTAATGCAAGTTAATTGATTTTCATGTAACTCATGTTAGGTAACAAATCTGTGAAGGCTAGTGTAGGTACTTCGCAAATGTTTGTTGCTCCATGAGTCCATATTGTATTTCTATGCAACTATCTCAGAGCTTCCCTTTATTCTCAGATACACAGAACAAGTGTCAGTTGAGGCTGTATGGATTTGTGGAGGTAAAGAACTTTGAAAGTCATCTGGAGAGAAGAAAATAAGGGGTTTGTCTTAATTTTTTTTCATGTATTTGTGTGAATTATTATGACAGATACATACAAAACCCTTGAAAATTTTTCTAAGCCAAAACACATCCTTAACAAGTCAAGGGAACAGTGGAGTTTTGACAGATTTAAAGGGGTTTAATGTTAAAAATCCATGTCTTGTCTATCCTGAAGGACAGCATCTTACTGCAGAACTTGTCAGATAGTTAGATCCCAAGAGAATGAAGAAATCTGAGCAACTCAGAAACCAGATGTTTTTAGCTGTATTCTCTAGATTCTTTACTTTTCTTAACACTATTTAACTCCAGTAACAAATGAACACTGATGAGACATGATGTCTTTGTTAAAGATTCAATACCCCTTGAGAGCTCCAAATAAGCATCTGAAATTCCCCAAGAAAGTTCTTCCACAAACAAAAGGTTAATTACATTTTAGTGGGTATCTCTGGGTGAAGGCTATTTTTCTGCCATGCATTTACAATAAGAGTAAATTGAAAGTTTTCAGAATTTCAGGGGTTTGATTGATGCTTTCATTAATTCACCTTTTCAAACTGAAGAAGTATCAAGTTTTAAATATTTTATTAATCATTTGCATTTTTCTTGAGGTCAATTTTTTTATTATTACTTTGTCTGATTGACTGATATCTGATGTTTTTTGTCCTGATTTTCTAAACAAATGAGATTTGAGTGTTCACACAGTTGGAATGAATTTCTTCTTCCTTGTAACTTTTGAACTGTTTGGCCATTTTCAACAAAATTGGGCAGAGTTCTGTTTCAAACAAGCTGTTTTCCGATAGTTTCCAGGAAACTAGGTGGCCAGGTAGGAAAGGGATGCCCTATTTATAGCCCACTGCAGGAGAGACTGCAGGATGAGCTCTTTCTTTTTCACACAGAGAATTCACACCAAGTTCACATAGAAAACACAGACAAGGAGTTGCCAAAAGCAATGCCTGATGAGACACCAGAGACAAGTCTGAGGGATATATGCCTGTAGGAAACCAAGCTCTGCTAGCTCTGATACACATCACCCTGTTTGAGGGAAAAAACCCCACCTACATTACATGGGCAATGGCATAGCAGTTTATGTTCTCATCACTGCCACAGCTCAGGCTTATTTAAAAACATATTTTTTCTCAGATAACAACAGCCATGCAGCTCCCACCTTAATGTCCCACCCAGCAGCTCTGGCCAGGATAAAAGAATATCAGCTGGTGTTCATACAGTGTGTGAAGTTCCCACATGATAACACATGCCTATGGCTGAAGTTTTCACTCTGACCTGGAATAAAGCCAAGTACCATCACCTCTGCTACAGCTGGGGGTTTAGTTTGTGATCAGGGTCTCACATGAGCTCTCACTGTAGCCTGATGACAGTCTTCAGGTTAACATATTGTTATGGTGATCTGGCACTTCCCCCTCCAATCTCACCTGTTGATTGCTCTAACATTAGTTTCAAAGCAAACAGAGAGAATTCGTTCAATCTGCAGTAAAGGTCCAGTTTGATACATTCATGCAAGAATTCGCTTCTGCTGCCTGTGTCTATAGAGAGGAGCATGTCTGCCTCATTCAATCACTGAAAAGCAAATAAAGTGCAGGTCCTCACTTTCCAAACATTTCCTTTTTTTTTTTGTTTTACCCCCTCAGCAAGTGCCTATGTATCTAGAAGGATGAAGGATACTTGTGTGCAGGTAGCTGTAGAAAAACTGACCAGAAGGACATGTGACTGTCCAGGAATGGTGCAGGTGATCAGTTTGAGCAAAGTAATCAAAAGTAAAAAGTAAAGGGGTGATGATTACCAGGAATATTAGAACAACATCAGTACCTACAGGAATCAGAGCCTTGATGTTCAGACTTCTGGGAGGAATAGTCTCCACCCTCATTCATCTTTGTTTAAATGCAAAAGATATTATTTAGGTAATAGTCATGACAACCTCCTGTTCTGCACTTATTTGGGTGACCTAAGAGTGTTTGGAATTTGACTGGAGCATCTTCAAGGCTAGACCCAGAAACCCTCAACTGAGGACATCCCAGAGAGGACTATTCTCAGACCACTCAGGATACATTTTCTCCCATTTTCTAAGCAAGTGGCTTGGAGGATGTTCTATCCTCCTGCCAGTCCCTGAGCAGCTTACTTAGTATCTAGAGGAGAAGATGACAGTAAAAATCACACCTATTTTCCAGACCGCAGGTTCTGATTGAGAGCAATGCTTAAATGTGTGTTTTCAATAATACAGAGAAAGCTAACCTACACTGGTATCCTATCCTGCATGGCAGGAGTGTAGTCCTACTATGGTAGATCTCTGTGAGGGAAGAGATATGTTTCCTAGAGAAAGTTTCTTTTTGCTGACTAAAGCCTGAAAATTGAGGGGAAGAGGAAAGGGAAAAGGGGAAAGGGAGCTACTGGCTCTCCCTTTGAAGGTGTTAACAAGATCATGTTCTGATGACGTATTTTGAAATAAGAGGATTCCCTTTTTCATTCTAAAAATGTGCCATAAAAATGACACAACTATTTATTGCGTAGCATTAACAAAGACTTTATGTCTGTTATTTAAGTGAAAATATTATCTGTCATCTACCACTTTCTCAGCAGTGTTATGCTGAAATTGAAATCTAGGGCTGTCCTCTACCAGCGTAAGCCCACATGCTTCACTTTCCTAAGGATCATGGAAAAATAGAAAGGCACTAGTGTAAAATACTTTATCAGATGCTGACCTTCTGGCAGGAAGTCAGAATCATCTTGTGGGAAAATGAATAACCCCTAGCTCTCAGTCTCATTTTTCCTGATGCTGTACATAACCTTGTCCTACCTCCATGCTCTTGCTATGCTTTTATTTCATGCAGGACTTGCAGAGGATATCAGGCATCTATTACATTTATTCCCTTATGTTTTTATAGATATATGTATAAATATACATACATAAACCCTCAAATCTAATAATTAGTTCTCCTTATGGCAGCTTGAGCACTTGTTCCAGCTCAGTCTGCTGAAGTCATTAAAAAAGTCTCTCTGCCAAGTGAAGCCATGTTTAGTAAAAAACTTTTCCTAATATATCTAAAACAAAACATACACAAAAAGTACTTAAGCCTGAATGAAGTCTCCAAACGCTAAGAGAGAAGAATCATCCAGAAGAAAACAAATCTTGGATTCTATTTTATCACGATGTATTATTTTTCTCCTTGGTGTATGAAAGTCTCATTGGAAACTCAAATCAGATTTATAGGTTTCCCACAACCATATAAGCAAGTGAGTAGCAGTAAAGCAGACTCTCTCTAGCTCAGGACAGCAATTATATTGTTATTCCTCTACAACTGTAGAGGAAAAGGAGCTTAGTGCAAAGTCATTATCAGACACATATTACAAATTCAATGTGTTGCACATAAAATATGTATGATTTCTTCTTAATGTATATCATGTACCAAAATATAATGTACTTCTGAGGCACAAATGAATTTTAAATTAAATATTTTATTGAAAAAACCCACAGTTTTCCTGATATAGGTAAGTGGAATTTAAAATTGAAAATGTTTCACAACCATCCATTAAAGCATACTTTGAAATATTCTTAGAATCCAGATTTCCTGCCAGGGAAATGAAGCAGAGTTAAATAGTCCAAGCAGGAAGCTTGCCTGATAGATACTATCTACCACTAGAAATTTTTACAACATGAAAAGATGATTCTTTGCAAGGTAAGCACTCACAACCTCAAATCTGGAAGAGTACAGATAGCATGCAAAAAGCTGCCAGTATACTTTATTTTTTTTAATGGAAGTAGAGGTCTGTAAGAGAGAGGGGAAGTGAAAAGGACCAACAGTTTTGATTGTGAGATTTTAATGTTTTTACTAAAATGAAACTTTTTGTAAGGCTCTGTTTTTGTTCTGCTTCCTGCTCTAGCAAGGTCTGGGAGTGGGGAGAGAAGTTATTCAAGCTATGTGCAGGATTAGTGGTTGCCCATCTCATGCTACACCTTCAGGGCAGAAATCATACTGGAAGCTGGGCTGCAGGGAGCTGACAGCACAGGGTAATGCCTCAGCTGCTGTATTTTATCCTGTGCTGGCACTCAATATACACAGATTCAAGTGCTGCAAAGGGAGATCTCTGCCTCTTGTAAAGTTGGAATACAAAATCTAAGCCAGATTCTCTTACAGAGAAGGTGCCCTAGGAAAATCCTTACTCCAAAGGCAAGTGCAAGTATGGTTTGAAAGATATTTCCTATGAGAGGGCTCTACCGTACATCTCTGTAGTGCAGGAGAAGGAAGTATGCAGGAAAATAACCCAACCAGGAACTAGTCAGAGACAAGTAGAAACAGGAATAATTGAAGTGGCCACAAGTGAACAGCAGAAACTAGGAATAGAAAAGTGTGTTTTCACATATCTGCCCCTTCCAGTCACAGAATCACAGAGTATCTCAAGTTGGAGGAGATCCATAAGGATCATCACATCCAACTCCCTGCTCCTCACAGGATTACCTAAAACTGAACCATATGGCTAAAAGCATCATCCAGATGCTCCTTGAATTCCGAACACAGGTTGAACCATGTCTTATACAAGTTATTTTCACCAAGTTCTTCCAAATGTGAAATGTTTAGTGCAGCAATCCTACAGTTGTGTTCCCCCAGTCCACAGTGCAGGTGTATTCCTGGGGTACCCTCAACTCTGCTTTATGGGTAAGCACACAGCCACTCGTCTGCCCCTTCATGGAGTGAACTCCTTGATGAGGAAGCCATAACTCAAGTACATTTGCCCTCTATTAGTTTGTGAAAGCCTTTGAGTATCATATTTTGTGAAATGCATCAGTCTGTTTATCAGGACTTGTGTCTGTCTGCCTAAGGAAGAGTGCTACCTAAGTGCAGAGGAAGTTAATTATGCACAGAATAATTAATAGCAATTTACTTAGTGCATCTATATACTTACTTGCAGAAATAGGAATTGCACTTGGAGTACTCCCATCGGTTTGAGAGTGCCTGCTTTAACCAGTGCTCTTCCCTTCCTGGGCTGTCAATTCAGCAAAGATTTTGCAGATGGGAATTTTCTCAGATTGAAAAAACATGGTCACTGGGTAGTATTTGCCTTCATTGACTTCTAGGTGAAGATTTATTAGTCAATTGTGTTTTAATAATAAACACATAGGTTTATGTTACTTGACAGAAGTCAGGCAGGCTCTGCATTGCAGGGAGCCCAGCAGTGTTTGCTCGGCCACACGCTGAGAAAAAGTCTTCCTTGGTAAAAATAGGAAAACTCACAGTTGTTTCCCTTGCCATATCCAGTTTAAAAGTTAACAGTTCATGTTTCTGAACACTTCTTAACCCACTCTCCAAAACACATTCAGAAAACCTTGGCAGATTGCTGTTGTTCAGGGTCTTTGCAGGAATTATCAAACCTGCCAGTACGGCTTCTATTAACATAACAATATCAGAAAGAAACTGAGTTATAGCATGGATGTGAGGCCAGGCAAGAGTGTATAGCTCTTACAAGGGGCAATAATCCTATCATTTTGTCATGAAGATTGGGACACATAGCTTAAAAAAGCCAAGATACAAATGTGAGTAAACATTTGCCATGAGAAGAGACTCCCCTTGCCTTGGAAATACATTTGAAATGACAAGTGAATGTACCCCCACTCAGTGTTGGCTGATTGATTTTCTCTGCAGATCCACCTTAAAATGCCTTTTTTTTTTTCATTTCCGTAAAGCTGCACATCCCAGCTGGCATGTCCCAATCCTATAAATGTCTCAATATAATACACCATCATTGTCTGATGTATGGGCTTCCATTTGGTGCACCATGTCCAAAGAATATTTTTTCATGCTTGAATGACTCATGTATGAGGAGATTAATCTCTCTGGGGGAGAAATTGGTGTCTCTTGTATGGAAGCAAGTTGCTATGTGCACATTAACTGCCGACCTCACTCATGTTCTTAATATTCAGGGTACAGCTTCTATCTGCCATAAAAATCCTTTTGTCTTTCCACAACTTGGTGTCCTTCTCCAGCCATACTTGTAAAGCAAAAGAGAAAATTCAAAATGAATCTTTAAAATAGTACAGTGAAACACCACGCTACTCATTTTTAACCTGTAATCCTGTTTGCCATTCTTTCTAGGTACCAGGCAGTCTTGGTCACCCTTTCCTTTAGCCTGCAGCTCGTAGCAAGAGGATACAAACAGCTGGGTTCATTAAGAGAAGAGGGTATCTGTTTTGATTTACATCACCTCCCCAAATTCTCAGAGATGAGGATTAAGGTTATACCATTTTGAATGCTGGCAAGACAATATTTAACAGGCAGCTTCTGTCTTTGAGAGAAATGAAAGCACAACAGGCATGTATCACTCGATGTATATTATCATTTTCTTGTTGGCTAGAAACTAAAATTTGTGTTCCAAATGTTTTCATCAATATGAAAACTTCTTGTGAGCTTTCTTATTCCTCTTGTTTGTTTCAAACCGCACTTTTACATCCAGTGAGCAACAGTAGAAAGCAATAAGGACAGTAGCATTAGAAGTAAATTTACAGATACATTAATTCACACTGTAAACTGCAATTTGAAAGATCAAGCAGAGTGTGTCCCCAAAAAGGAGACCTCATCTAAGCAATTACATTTATAGTCACAGATTTAGGTTTACTCAGCTTTGTCTTTTACTGAAACCTATCAAAAACCTGAGACAGTCACAGCCAGTGCCAGTAAGCAATCTAGAGCTATTAATTACTACACCCATGTTTTTGCCACAACAAACATTTTAATTTGTCCTCTAAACAGTGTTCATGATATTAGCCCTTTGCTCCTGTTTTATTTTTGTCTGTGTGATATACATTACACATGAGAGAGTCCTACGTCCATATGCCCACAAATTGCAGTGGACATATGGCAGCATACAGAAAAGTGGTCTTTTACATTCTGCATACTATTATCATGGAGGCATTACAGCATCCCTTTATGTCATGTTGCTATTTAGTCAAGTTTGTGTCATATATTTGAACTTTCTCAGCTGGCTTGATTTATTCTAATTGTAGGCATTGGGTTAGTCTGTTTGTAACAAGAAGTGTGTGGAATTTGCCCTAGCAATAATTCCTGCAACAAACATCATTTATTTAGTTGATTACAAAGAAATGTTGGTTATACTTTTAGAAGAGAACAATAAAATGTTTTCATTTTAGCTATTTATTGAATGCTATTTTTAATTAATTCTTTATCTAATGAAAGGATACATGAGCAAAGAATTGCCAAAGACAATGGAAAAAAGAATAACCCACAGGAGGGATTTATGTTTTATTTTGAATTCTAGAAAGTGGGGTCATGTCATGAAAAAGCTATTGAAAAAAAAATTATGTTCGTCAAAAAAGCAGGTCAGTTTGAAATGTCTAGCCTTTACCATACAAACCACAGGCATGTCAAGTAAACAAGGCACATTGTAAGAGGGGATATATGAAGATGCTCACTTTCAGGCATTCAGATTAAAAAAAAGCAACAAAAATCCTCATAGAGAATGAGTGAACTTTTCTTTCCCAGCCAGCTCAAAGCAGCCAGCACTGTTTGCAGTATCACTAATAGATGCTGACAGGCCAAGCTAAAAAGAGACACTTGTATAAATGTGGGAGTTACTGGATGTGCATCCACAAAAATGCCTGTCCAGCCCCTATGGTCTCACCCTCAATATTTTCCATGCTTTTTTTATCAGCAGTTTTGTTCCTCAGAAAGTCTGAGGAAAAGGCAGTGATAAAGAAGCAAGCCAGGAGAAGAGATTATAACTGCCCTGGATATATCTTGTATGAAGATAAGCTCTAAGAGCTCACCTCAGTCCAGCTGTCTGAAGGTGTGGTCAATCCACTCCAGTCCACTGAATGTACTGTCTTTCAGGCACCTTCAGAGGTCTAAGCCATTTTCAGGAATCAATTACTTCTCTCCAATATATCTATGGAAATGTGTCTAT
>NW_008664569.1:17901-21886 GCF_000695815.1 Acanthisitta chloris | reverse complement strand
AGTGCAAATAGGAGACAGATTAGGCAGCCACATGGCTAACACTGTCATTTTACTTGTCTGATACTAGGCAAGAGCAACTGCACTCTTAGACTGAAGTTTCCCCCAAACAATAAACATACTGCAGAAGAAAATGGAACCTCTCATTTGCAGTAAACCTTTACATGAGTCCTTTTATCTGATGTTTTAAGGACCGTGGGATATACTGCCTTTCCATCCCATTGAAATAGGTGCTCCTCTGTGGGAAGTTCTGCAGACACAGCTGATGACAAGCTCCATGTTGCTCCACAATGTACTGGCTGCCAGCAGTTCCCAGAGCCAGCACCAGCTGACAGTGCTGAGGGTTCATTGTACCATGAGCTGACTTTCCCACTCTCTGCCTGACATAATCTGTGCAGTACAAAATTGAGCATGGAGAGGGAAAGGAAACAGATCCATTGGGCACAAAGTAAGTAAAATCAGGTATTAAATCTGCTCCTGTCAGTCTAAACCAACTTCTTCTAACATCATGGTACAGCTCTTACACATGCTGCCTACAGTGGACCCCTCTCTTGTTATTTGAATGATTACTGTCAGGTGCCAAAAGACATCCGCAGTCTTACAAATAATAGTAAACCAGTACCTGGTCTCAAATAGCACCAATAATTTCTCTGTAAAGACATATTTATACACACCCAGTTGGGGGACAAAAAGCCAAAGGCCAAACCTCTTGTTCAGTTGTCCTGAGCAAATCTCAGTCATTCTGCTGTGTGTGGCTCTGGGAGAAGGAGAAGAAGCATCACTGCATGCCTCCTTTCCCCAGTGTGCCAAGACAGTGCAGGGGAGAAAGGTCTAAGAGCCTTAGCATGCTAGAGCCCTCTGCAGACAGACAGACTGACGACAGCTGTTAGCCTCCCATATTGTGGCTACCTACTTGTAGAAGGTAAAACCAATCTGGTTTCCTCAGGCTAAGTAATAAAGGTTCTGAATATAAAGGTTAAGTAATAAATACAAAGCAAAGGGAAAGTATTCCCTCAATTCTTGAATAAAACATTCCAAGAAAGTGCAGCACTAATGGATCTGAAAAAATAAGCACAAAGTAGCAGTGTAGCACCATGTCTCCTCAAGTGCATAGAACATCATGCACAACTGGTTTAAATTTTATGCAGCTTCACCTCCACAAATTTCAGATGAAAGCAGTAATGCACCCTTCAGTTCTCCATTTACTTGCATGCAGCAGGTACAAGGGGCTGCTTTTTTTCTTGTGTTCATTAAGCACCTTCCAAGCAGATGACAAGGACAGTTGCCAGCTAAATTAAGTGTGGATTTTTTGGAATTGCTTTTCATGTACCCAGCTACAATAGTTACTTGGCAACAAGTATTCGTTTTCTTTCTCTCCCCAAACTGGTAATGTAGGCAAAAATGTGAGCACTGGATTAATTTCCAATTTGAGGGTAAAATTCCTCCCAGGATTAATTTCTTGGCTGGGAAGGAAAGTGCAGCTCCTTCAACTCCAGTCAGTTCCACAAGGACTATACTTGCCCCAAAGGTTGTTCATTTCTTCTCCCAAGTTAGAAGTCTATGTTATGGGAACAAAAAAACATGACAGCTAGAACACAGGGGGATAAGCGGTCAGGAGTAAATGTGAGGTCCTTTTAACTTAGAGAACCAATTCAATATCTGTAGTCCTCAATGGACTGATCCCAGCATGTGACTGCCTGTTCTGTCCCTTCCTCCTGGTAGACTAGACTTTGTCTTGGTGGAATATGAAATTACAGGTCCATTAAATTAAAAAAGCACACAGCTCCACCTGTGTTATCCAAATGATAGGCAGGTCCCCTGGTAAACTTGTAGCTCCAGTGGGTCTGACATGACAACACACACGAGACTCTGCACCAGAGTACCTGCTTGGTTTCTCTAATCAATCCACATGCTTTAATTGAGAGAGACTTGAGGTTTGTTTACTTTTTAAAACCTAGCATGATTTAGCTGCCTTCTTCTAAAATGTGAGAAGCAACACCATGCTTGCCTACAGTGGCATAAAGGACTCTAAGGCTAAGGACAGAATGTGAAGGTCTTCCTAAATCTGATGCACCTACTTTGAAAAAATAACTGAAAAAATGGAAATTCGTTCCTGTAGCAGACTGAGCACGGCATATATGCCAGAAGGATCCTTAATGCTTTGGGAGTATGGGAGAAAACAGGCTGTCTTATCTGCTGTCACATCATAAAAGTGAATTTGTGCACAGTTATAAGTACAGACATACAAAGATGAACAGCAACAAGCAGCTCACTCTTAGGTCCAAGCTTATTCCTCTTTTTACACAGGCCCACAGCTCCCATTTCATTTCCCAAAAGACTTGAATCAGGAGCCTGGTTTTGTTGCAGCATTACCTGTACAGATGAGGAGGGGGGCAAACAAGGGAAATTTGGAGAAAGCAGGAGTAAGGGCTTGCTCATCACCAGTTATGTGCTCAGTCATTCCTCACTTACAGGTGTTTGAATGACTCTTTACAAACTCCAGCTTAGTCCAGTGAAGGTTTTCCTTACCTAGATCTAAAGCTGTAGACCTCACCTCGTTTCATCATATAATTATTTAAATTACTGCAGCTTCTGATTTTAATTGAATTTTCTCCCCATCACAAATCAGCAGAACATGCCTTGTCTTGGTCTCCTACAAGAATTCCTGTTAAATGCCTTTTGTATCTCATCTCATCTCATCTCATCTTCTGATGCCCCCTCTTGCTTTTCCACCCACTCTCATCAGTGAGAGTCTTTTCCCTGCCACTACCCTCAGCTCACAGATAGGCACTGATGCGATGTATGGACAAAACCACTGAACACTGAAGGTGAAGGCATGTTGGCAACAGGCTTCCACAACCTGGTTCTTATCCTCATCCTGACCCCCAGACAATGCTCAGCACCCTGAAGCCAAAATGCCTCTGGCATGGCAGGCAGGGCAATGCTTTCCCAGGCTCTGCAGAGGGTGAGGGGGGAAAGGCATCCTGCTTCACTGCTGCAGTGTAATCAGAGGCCAGTGACCTCACAGCTGCAAACTGTAACCTTTTAGAAAGTGTTTAATGCAGTCTTTATGGCAGCCATTATTTTTACAGTGTTTTCACTTTGAGAAAGAAAACAGTAAATGTTTACAACAACTTAACTAAATAAGTTCAACAGGTGAGGTGTGGCCCTCACCTGGGCCAGTCCAGCCCACCCAGCAGCTTACAATCCTCCATGGCTGGAAATCAAAAGGGTGGTTGGAAATGGACCTTCACTCAGAAAGGAAAAAGTTTCTTTCCCTGCTTCAGTTTTTGTTTGTTTCTTTAAGTAACAGACTGTTTCAGAAAAATAAACACACAGAAGGGCTCAGGGCAAAGATACATTTTGTATACAGCTTTAATGAAAACATGTTTTTCTTGTTAACACCTTGTTATATCCTAAAATCACAATACAGAAAAAACTGTGAATAAGGCTGTGTGCATAGACATCTCAGATTTTTAATGAAATTCAGAAACCAACATAGCTTCCCCCACATGCTCGCTGCTAGTACAGCATCAGCAGCTTTTGGTGTGCATGAACCTGGCTGAGAGCTACCTGTGCACTCTCCCTGCATGCCATGTGCTGCAAGGACTGCTCAAGTACAGGTTTCCAGAACTGAACTTTTCTCACCTGGCTGAAAAGGGCACAGGAATGAGCTACAGCTGTCAAAGCCACAGGCCAAGAGTATTATTTTTCATTAGCGACACTTTTGCAGTCTGATAGACAGCCTGCTTTCATATAAGCCAAGAGCATTGGTCCACGGACTGGCCAAAATATTAGAGGAATTACTCTGCACAGCCTCTCAGAGTTTGGGGTGGGTTTTTGCTTCAGCGCATTATGATTAATACCTTGCCAAATATACACTATCAGAAGCTTTTATCTGAGCAGCTTCATAAGGCCCTTCAGTACTTGACATAGTGTGTTCCACCCAGGAGATAATATTCCATTTCAAAAGACTTCAGCAGCTTCT
>NW_008664569.1:0-17868 GCF_000695815.1 Acanthisitta chloris | reverse complement strand
CGTCAGCCGAAACTGCTGGGTTGCAGAAGTTAGACAGGATTCAGAAGACAACAGCTGCCACACAGAGCTGGAGAGAAAATGCTGTTTGAAAAAAAAAAAGGTGATACTTCTCTCTGATAATGACCCCAAAGTGACTCTGTTCCCTGGTAATGATCCAGAGCCCCATGTTTCTGCGATCTGCTGGGCCACCATGAAAGAGCAGCACATTGCTATAATGAGTGATGGCAGTCAGAGAAAGGATCTTGGGACAATGCTGATGCCAGAAAGCAGGCACTGGTTGTTCTGCAGGTAATGAAACCCTACTTGTAACAAGGAGACAAAAAAAGAAGGTACTGGAAATTGCCAGTGTTTGAACTCTGAAACTCAGTGGGAGGGAAAAGAGAAATAGTTTTTGTGAAATACCTTGTTCTCTGGAGATTTGGAGAAAAATCTGTGCTTTGGGGCACCTGAATGCTCACTCAGATCAACTCTTAAAGAAGAAGCTTAAATTCCCTTATATATTTAGTGGCAAGAGGGGGCCTTAAAGCAGGATTTAGACCCATTTTATACCACATTATTAATATCAAGAAGTCATAAAAGACCTTTACTGTTATTGCAAATCTGACTTTGAATCCCAACAGAGTACAAAAACTGAGGCTGCACTAGAATATCAAACCCAGACTTTGGCAAAGTTCAGAAAAGAATCTCCCTTTATAACTGTTACTGAATTTAGAAAATAGATCAGTCATCTGATATGTGAGCTGCAATTCCCATTAGCTTTGGGGAAATTCTCCTATTGATCTGGACTCCCAGCACAACTTAACTTCTGCATAATAATTACTGCCCTTGGAACATCACTACTTTGCTATTTATAAGGACAAAAGAAAACTACTGTAGGTTTTATAGGAATAAAGTGTTTTGTTTCTCAAAAGGATACAGGTCTATCAAACCTGAGAGAGAGAGAGAGCAGCCTCCAGTGCAGACGGGTAGTTATGATATATCCACTCATTCCTTCTACTTTTTCACTGCAGATACAGTAGCCTTATTTTTAGCAGACCGGGTGTAGAAAAGGGGGGTTTTGAAAGAAAGAAAACAAACAAAAACCAACAACAAAAAAATGAATTATTTATGCAAGTTAAATCAAAGTATGCTCCCTATAAATGTTTAATCAGGTTTTCACCAACTTCTCTCCATATGCTCTGCCGTGCTCAACAGCAGATTTCTAATGGAATCACTAAATATATTCTAATAACTTTGTATTATGCAATTCAACTTCTGCTTACAGAGTTCTTTCATTCAAAGCAGCTACAGTAAGATAAACACTAAAGTATCTCAGAGTTAATATTTAAAGAAAAGAAGTAATTGAGGGATTTCCCTTCTGCAGCTTCTTTGTAACAAGCAAGTGTTACAGGTGGTGAAGTCATGTGAAACATCTAAGTACAATCATTGGCCCAATGCACATTGGGGCAGACAAAGGCCTTTGTCACATTTGAGAAATACAAGTTGCATTTGTCAGACAACTTGCTGGGACAGCCAAAAGAAAGGCCATTGACTCTTATTTTAGGAGTCCATAAAGCACCAAAAGCTTACACTGCTCTTCTTCCATCTTTTGAAAGCATTCAAATGAAACCAGAAACAGTTCGGGGCTTATTACACCTTGTTTGCTCAGTTACCAGCTTTTACCCACAGGGCCATGTTTTTTAGGAGTGCTTGAGAACTAAAAGCCAGTATCCTGGGTGGGCTGTCAATCACCATCAGCAATAGCATCTCTTCAAACAAAATAAAATACCTACAGAGCTCTTCCTTTTCCAGCACACCAAAAGACTGATACACAAGTGCTCACTCTCCCTTTCCCAAACATAAGCAATTCAATACTCTCAGCTCTCCCTTAGCACTAGCCACTCTGTTTCTTGTCTTCCTTTTTATAAAAAGCAGCTGGTCCCTGCAGATTAACAGAGCCCAGCTGGTCTCCAGCCACTTAACCCCTTCTGAGCTGGTTCCTTACCCCGACAAAAGAAAACAGGATTGTCAGCTTTCCAGGAGTCTCCCTGGGGCTTGCAATAGGAGCATCCTTACCAGCAAAGACAGTGTAGGTTTTAAACTGGGGAGAAAAGCTTGCAGTGGTCTGAAAAGACTTTTATTTAGTGTAGTAAGCCTAATTCTTTATAGAGCTAAGAGACAAGGGTGTGAGAGAATTATGCCGACTTGAAAACAATAATGTAATACATGAATGTATTAAGGATTTATGGATGTTATTTGTAACTTGTTGAGTTTGATGTGGAATGATCTCTGCCCTATAACCACCTGAATTATTTTGTAAAATACTCTACTTGTATGCTGTCACTCTTTAAGCATGCTGTGTAGTGGTTAAAAGTATTTAGACAGATTGCACACCTGTATGAAGTTCTTCACAGCTTTCCAGAGGGGTCCAGACTCCGTATCCACAAGGGTTTATTCTTAGTGCTTGTGAAATCCTCAGGAATATGAGGTCAATATTATATAGGTATTTGTGATGGCTGCAGTATTTATTATTACCTGCTGGAGAAAATCACAAAAATTAAACATGAGAACTTCTGTTGAAAATGTCTGTGTATTAACTTAGCTATGTTTGCAGTAAAAATATCTTTAAAAATTTTACACTGGCTATGTTTTTCAGCAATATAACATTCTAAATAATCATTTGAAATTAGGTGTAAAAGTGTTTGAATAAAATGTATTTGAGGGGAGGGCTTCCCTCTTTCAAAATTAAGTGCTTTTTGGCATCTCTATGTGCAGAGCAACTATCAATAGCTTGGGAAGATGAAAAAGAGATAATGGTGTTGAGAAAATTAAAGCAAATGATCTTAAGAATTTACTGTGATTATAGATCCAGTAACCTGTTGTCCCCCATTCCTTCAGGTTGGCTTCAATTAATGAAGTAATTTCTCCATCACAAGCTTTCAGCTCCTGCTGCCACAAAAGAATTTCCTCTGGAAGGTTTTTTTATTCTTTCTTGGCAATTCTGGTGTGAGACAGCAATCTGCTTAATATTAGATATATTTTCTTCCAAATGAGCCGTCTAAAAGACACTCAGGACTCATGTAACTGCAACTAGAGCTGTTCTCTAGTTTCCCAAATAGGCAACCAGACACGTCTGTATGCCACCACTCATCTTTCCAGACATTATGAAGTTAGACTTTTGCTTTGATGGAAACACTTCTTGCTGCACCCGTGTCTCTTTCTCCAGCACTAGGAGGAACTGATGCTGCCCAAAAGAAAGAAGCAATTACTCACAGCTTAGTCCAGCTGTTAAAACTTCCTGAAAACACAAAGCTGTAGAGCTCCACCTCACCTGAAATGCATCCAGTGGGCTTTCTTATCTTTGGCCACATTTTAGAGGCTACCTTTGTGAGACCTCATCAGGTTGGTTTGTGTCCTCTGGACCAGAATATTTCTTCTGAACTTATATGAGCCAGTACTTTTTCCATATGAGAGTCATGAAATTTATTGCATCATGATTTGCTTCAGACCATGGGAAGCCCCAGAGCTACGAGAGATGGAGACAGCTGTTAGTCTAGCAGAACTGCCAGGTTTGCAAAGACCTTGCAAGGGACCCAGAACATCAGCAGAAGTAAAGGACCCTGGGGGAAGAGCAGACCAAAAGGAGAGCAAAAGGGGAAGCAGGGAGGAAGAAGAGTTAAAGTGAGAACAGCTAAAAGATCTAACTCTGAGTCAAAAAAGATCTGCTGGAGATATGCTTCTTTGTGCAGGGTGATAGCTGAGCTGGATTAGGGCTGGATTAAAACAAATGTGAGGCAGGAGAGTATGGAGCTGGTCAGGCTGGGAGGGAAAGGGTTGAATGAAGGCATGAATAAAGTGAGAAGGTGGTACAGAACATAAACTTTAGAAACAAATATTCTTAGAAATGTTGTCATTTTGAGTCCTCTCCTTCTTGTGCTGTTTCTAAGTAAACTAACAGACTAATGTATGGTGTTGTCCCAAGTGCAGGGACTATGTTCTTTGCATAAAACAGGCTGGGTTTCTGCGGGGGGAAGGGGAAGACTTGAGCATGAAGTGCCTCAAAAATCCCAGTCTGAGTGCTCTACTCTTATTTCTGAGCAGAAAACCAAAATAATCTGGAGTCCACACAGTCTCCATCCAATGACGTCCTCTGAAAAATCAGAGGAGGAGCTGGTTAAAACCAAGGTGAGTTTTAGCGACTCAGAGACGCTGCCACTTGCTGCAAAACCTAAGACAAAACTGCCCACCACTTCCTACACCTGCTAATCAATCACCCCCTCGTCTCCAGTCATTTTTCATCCCATAATACTCAGATCAAAGCATTCTTGCCATACCACCCCTTTCCAAAGTGTAACATAAAAAGGTTAATAGTTGAAGGTCACCATCCTCAGTCTCAGCACCTTGCCTCTGCCCTGCCCAGTTCAGTGCAGCTGGTGTGGGGCTGGGGCACAGCCTGCCTCCTGCTCGCCCGGAGAGCAGATGCGCTGGGGCTGCTGCTGCCATCGGGGTGCACCTGTTGGCTTGTCACCATCTGCTCGCCAAAATAGTAACGAGCCACACCCAGCACCGGCTGCCCGGCCGGGGACAGCCTAATCTCCTCCTCACAGCCTTCCGAACAGCAGCCACGGCACGGGCTGCACAAAGGGGCACCCGCATAAAGGCACCAACTGGCTCGACTCAGCCTTGGGGGCCACCTAATCTCTGGCCGTGGCGGGGGGCTGCCGCCTGTGCTGACAAGAAAGGGCTGTCTGAGTAAATCCATAGAGCTATTACCTGACAAGAAAGCCTCCTATAAACTGCCCATTTCTTTTTAAGAAAGAAAGGTATTAAGTTAACACGGATACTAATATTAAGTAAATTAAGCCACAGTGGTATTTTTGAAGAGCATTTAGTGATGTGTAAGCAGAGTAAAGACGCTGCCAGTGCTGATCCTTACTAATGGGGATGACTTGTGAGCTGCATAGCCTGAACACTTGCTTTGGAAACTGGAGACTGTTCAGCACGTCACAGCCATTTCCCATAAAGAACTACCTGACCTGCTGGCGTGAGTCCCAGCAGCCCATGTCAGCATTCCCAAAAAAGACAGTCTATCTGGAACCTGTCACCAAAGTGCTTAAAAATGTTTTTATCATCAAATTTATAAGCAAGCAAGAAATACATGAAACATGGATAGGATTTATGCAAAAAATAAAGGTAATTTAAGAAACTTCCCATTCCAATCTGTAAATTATCCACAATAAAATACTGCAGAAACTAGGAAGCATAATTGCATGACCTATTCAGGTTCTGTTTCAGTGTTCACTTTTGACGGATTTTCCGGCATGCCATTTAACAGTGACACAACAAAAACGATGCAAAACCAGCCTTCCAAACACTGAACCTTGTCCTGAGCTCTTCTTTCAGAGCACCCTCATTTCCATTGAACTGCAGTAGCAGCAAACTGACACCTCAAATCTTAGTTACTTTATCAGGCATGATGAGAATTTTCTGAGTCTTTTTCCCCATTAAATATAGAAATTTGGCACTTTACTTTCTTTTAGGCTACTCCCTATTTCCACAGTTTTCTGGGACTTAATTCTGTAATAGCCCAGACTCGTATATGTTCTCTGCCACTAACACTCTGACTCATGCTGTGCTGGACAGGAGCACTGGTCTGGATCTGCACACGTGATGCTGAAAACTGAGGGCAAGGTGGGTTTTCACCCAATCTCCCTCCTTACAGGGATCAAAAAAACAAGAACACCTTGTGTCTGAGACCCTGAGCACAGCTACTTAGTTCCATCAGCACTCTGTACTGTTTGTTTGCTTTTTTGTCCACCTGTGTATTTGTGCCCGAGGGCTACACAGTGAGCTCTCAGAGAGAGAGACTCATCTTTTTTATGGGTCAATGCACTACAATGGGACTCCAATTACTTTTTTTTTTTGGTCTTCCCTATCAGGTACATTAATAGAAATATGGCAAAATAAAATAATAATGATGATATTGTAAGAGCTGCATATGACCCTTAGGCTATGAAGCCAGGGAATATATTTAAGGAAAATACTAGAAGTTTCATTACTTGAAATGTTTTAATTTAGAATTGATAAAGCAGTGGAGAACAGGGTAATGATCTTACATCCAGAGGGATTAGGACTTTTCTATATCTAAATTTGCAGCAGCTATCTGAAGACAAACATTGAATAGAAATGTATTAAATTACTGTGAGCAATCCAAATTTTTTAAGAAAGTTAAATATTAAAAATATATAAATAAATTACAAGTTTTCCCTTTAAAATATGCACAAGGTAATTCAGAGCAAATGTTAGAACAAGTCCATCTGCTAAATTAGTTGCAAGGTACTAGTGGCTAAACTTTCCTTTTGATGGGAAATGTAAAAGGCCATCTTCATAATTCAGGGTGTTCATTTCAAGAGGTTCCAAGAACACTTATGTTAAATGTGTCTGTCTAGCTAATCAGCCAGTTTCTTCTTTCTTTTAAAGACTGAAACACAATTACAGAACCTGTAGTTCCAATCTTTTCATTTGCCCTGCACTAATACATATTTCAATGTAAGGAAGCTGGAAAATGATAGAGTTGAATTAACACCCTTAAACTAAGCATATTGCATTCTCTTAAATCAATGGTTTCACTTGTGCCCTCAAGCAACATGCGATTTGTAAATTTGAGACATGCTACCTTTAGGCAGTAAGCAATCTCTTTAAAAACACTAAAGTAGGCAACATATGGTGGCACTGTGCAATATGAAATTGTTCTAAAGATACAAGTTTCCAGCCTCAGTGGTACAAGCCCAATTTTAAATAAAACATAGTATCATATGGTTGCTGCTTAAACACTGCAGTAAAAAAACCTGGCTATATGGTCATCCTCTAAACGACAGAGGGAACAGTTTACACACGTACACTTGGAAATCCACTGTCTATAAACATGCAGTCACCCACTACCTTTCAATACTTGTAAATACTGAAATATGACAGCTTGCGTATTTGCAGAGCCTCATAAGCTCATGGATTTCTTACTTCTTATTTTTATTCTTGGTTGAATCACAGAAACACAACCATGGGTATTTTTTGTTGTCAACTCATATGCGAATCTCATAAACCACACATTCTATGTTCACATTTTTCTACTGCAGAGACCAGCTGGGTCACATTAGTCATGTCAAAGCATGTCAAGGACTATAACATGTAATTCAGTCCAATGTTACGGTGAAGGTGAATCTGTTCCATTACCCACGCAGAGAGGGGATACTGGTATTTTAGCTCGGGGACATGACTTTTTACTTAAGTCTGATCTTATTGTCAAATGTACATATAAATTCCCAAAACATAGCATAACTTCTCTTTTTTGTTCCATTGGTCACAAGGATAGAAAAGTAATCAGAGGAGGGAAATGTGTTTTATTGTTAGTCAACAATGATCTGATCTTGTAGCTTAACAATTGATTTGAAAAAGCATAGGACTGGTCTTGGAAAAGAGAAATTATTACTGTGCTGGTATGACATGGACAGAGCCCAGCTTCTACTCCTATTTTTGGTGTTACAAAAAATATACAATTACTTTAGTCTGTAATTTAACCTAGCATATGTTGTACCTCACTGTTGGTGTCTGGAAAATGGGGATCTCTTCCTCAGAAATAATTTTCTTGCAAAACAGGGATAAAGAAGGTTATTTAAAGGCTTTGTGCACTTCTGTCTTTGCTCTGTAGCCATTACGCATTGTCTTTCCCACAGGTGAACTTCAATAAGGGGAGTCTGAATGTTCTGCCCACTGACAGCTCTGATCAGCCATTAGTTATACAGGCCTCTTGCCTCAGCTGGGTTATCTCTTAGGCTCAGTCCTGCAGTGTTTTTTTTTTTTTGTAGCAGTCTATGGTAGTGGAAACAGCTGGATTGTATGCTGGTAGGAAAGCAATGAAAGAGCCATTGGGAGTCTGGATTTTTTCTCTATAGGAATTTTACAAAGTGTATGATACACTATTGATGGTGCCAAATCCATCAGTTGTCCTCAGCCATAGACTCTGGAGGGGAAAGAAGTGCCATGCTCCTTTGGGAAGCCTGGAATTGGTTTAATCAAGACCTCTTAGTGGATGCATCAACTTATTCCTGTGGCAAACATATTCTTTACAGATCAATGACCTCTAGGCTAGTCCTTTGAAACTGATTATTTAAAGGTGTTTAGACATTTAATACTCATTGTCTTCAATTACTTTAGACACATTCCTTTAAAATTCTGACTCTTTTCCTTGCAACCGTGAAAGGGTTAGTGCATGTTTTGGTCTATTCTGGCCTCCATCCCCATCTGATTACCTTCCTCAGGGATTCGGTAATGAAAAATCATAGATAAGAACAAAGAGAAGTAACAGATGAACTAGAAATATTTAGTTAATTCAGGGAAGTTTCCTTTTTCTCCTGGTGAGAAGTTTCTGAAACCTGCCCCACTAGTTATTTTTCAGTGACCCTAAGACAGCAGAATATCACTGCACATTGGCATGCCTTTTCTGTTGCAGGAGGGCCTTCTCAGGGCAGCCAGTACTGCAGTGGCCTCATCTTGTCTAGTGCATTGTGCCACTTAGAATGATTAGGGCAATTGCACCAGTTCTGTTGTTGGTATGTGACCAGGCAGTAAAATAAATACAATGGTATTATTTAAACTTCTTTACTTGGGCACCATCTACGCGGAAATCACCTTCAGACATGCCTTGATGAGTACTGCAACCCCTTCCTTTGTAAATTCCAAGTCAAGCATGAAAGGCAAAACTATCTTTCCTGAGACAGACTTACATGTGGGTCTCTCTACTGTGCATCTTCCCTATTTTGAAAATTTCCACAAGACATATTTGAGTTAGTGCACTCTACAATGGCTAATCTTATTACAAGCATTCTTACTCAAGGTTTTTCATCTGCTGCTTCTACCTACTCTTGCAGCTCAGTTGTGTAAATATATTGTGTAATCGTTGTATTTGCAACTTCTAACCAGATTTTTGGAAAGACAGGTGGACTCCTTTTGCACAACAAGGTATAGCTGCGCAGAAGTGTAATGAGCTGGGAGCTTTTACAGGAGATATTGATCTTACTCCAGCTTTTTACTTGTTATGGCACTAATTGTCTCAGGGTTGTTTACCTGATAAACAATAGAATGAGATTACACATGTGGACTGCAGTCAAAGTAATGATGCCATGTAAATATTTTGTCACTACTATTAATAATAGTAATTATGGAGTTCCTTTCACTTCAGCAAAAGCAAACACATGTAAGTCCTTACGAAAGACAGAATTGTAACTTGAAAAATTAAGACCGGGAGCAAGTTACTCTTCATATTGCACAAGAGCTAGGAAAAAACAACATGATGTAATTTTTCTCCATGACATTGAAATACTTATGTTCATAGGATGCATTAAGATGTCATACAGTTTGACAAACAGATAAATACAAGGTAATTAAAGGACATACACTATGATATTTAATAAAACTAGATAGTTTCTTACTGTGCTTTGACTTCTGATTTTTCTTGCCAAATAACATCTTTTTATACCCCCTGGTAACATAACAATTCTCAGTGATAGAAGTGAGTCAATTTTCAGTTATAATTTACACAGCCCTTTTTTTTTGCAAGAGTTGAAATCCAACAGGAGTTCTTGCTAACTTGCGAAGCTTGGACTGTAACTTGGTTCATTTTTAAATGAGTAAGTGATTCTCTCCACACAGCCAATCTAGTATTCGGTTACGTCTTTGGAAAAGTTCCAAAAAGTGGTACACAATTACCACAGTTACACCCACAAGCGTATCAAGTCTACCTGGAAATGATCAACCACAAGCTTAACCTGTCACGTGCACATACAAATGCTGTGACCTGTGAATATAATGCATTATAATGATGTATGAAAACTATACTTGCTGTGAATAAAATTAGATGAAAGAACGCATGCAGGGTTGCAACAATCCTGGTAATACTGTCAGACAGGGGACATTGTGACAGTCCTCTTGCTCCTGCCCCTTTCTGTTCCCACCCCAGAAACTGGGTAGAACTTGCTAGTTATTAGATTGTGCTACCAAACTAAAATATATAAAATTTGTATGCACCTTTATTCAGAAGTGGCCTTGGCAGAAATACTTTTCAGTGCAGAACATATTCCTGTTCCTGTAGAGAACTGCCCCAAGCCCCTAAGGTAAACATATCTCTGAAGAACACACTGCAAAGAATAGGTGGTAGATTTGGCAAGTCTCTCTTTTTTGTCTCTGTGTAGCACAAACAGGATCCCACATGTGATCTTTTTTTCAGACCTCTCATGAATACAAAGCAGAGAAAATATTCACATGAACAACTGCAAAGAGAAGTCATCGAACTTCACCTCTGAGCTATAAAGCAGTATCATATGCTTCAGGTACTATGATATAATCCTACTCGAAAATGTCCTTATGCTGTCTGGATTTCATAAATCAGATTGCAGAACAATAGAAATTTGATGTAGAAGGAGCCTGATAAACTGTCTGGTTCACCTCATTTCCACTGCTGCCTGTTTTCGGCTGTTTTTTCAGCCCTTGTTTCAAATGGTCCAAGTGGTGACGCTTCCATAATATCCCTTACAATTTTATTCCATTGTTTAATACATCTCATTGTCTGGGAATTTCCCCTTCTTGTACAGCTTGAGGTTTGTCTGCTTTAATTTCAGCCAATCATTTCTTGCAATATCCCCTCTGTACTAGGCATAAATATTTAATCTTTCACTTGAGGTTTGAATCGTTTCAACAACAGTCAAAAGGAATTGAGCATTAGCATGGATACCAGAAATATTGGGAATCATTATACCTAAGGATAATGTGGATTTTGGAAAGGAGATAAAAACCATGTTTGAGAATTTTGATCACCTTTTTACCACCAGAAGTTATAAAATTAGCTTTCTGAGTGTGGACTGTGTCTTGTCTGACTGTTCTGATATTCTTCTCGTCTCCCTGTTCCCAGCACCTGCTACAGAACACCCTTGAGATGGAGTGCTTGGAGTATTCTGTGAATTTGGGGTTCACAAGGACCTCAAAGCCTGCTACTGTCTGATAATCTCCTCATTCTTATGACAGAGAAATGTGAATTTCACAGTAATGAGAAATGTAGATCCTAGAATCTTTTTCAGTAATCATCAGTAACACTTAATTGTTGTGTCTGGATTCCTGGGGAAGAAAGGAAGGAAAAGCTCTTAAAGGCCATTCATCCTTTCTTTAATAATTTTCTCCACTTAGAAATATGAACATTTTCTACTATTCCTATCTGTTCTTACAGGTCTGCATTAACATCATAGCTTCAATCTAGCATCAGCTGAAGCCAGAAGCATCACATGTGCTTGCTTACTACTCTGAGCACTAGAAACTTGTGGTGTCTTACCACACTTGAAATTCTTCCCCACTCTCCACAGTCCCTAATAATATCCTGGACATGTACCTTCATCTTTATTCATGAGAGTGCAGATGCAGCCAAATTAGTGGCAGCAAAGCACATTTTACACTGTAGAATATACAATCTGTCTTCTTTTTTGATTTTTTTTAAATAAAAAAAAAGTTTTATTTTAAAAAATCAGACAATAAGATTTAAATTCAGCACCACCCGTTGCAAGAATCTGTTTAAAAATGCACAGCTGGCTTGATGATGAGTGACAAATCAAAAGTCAGAGTGAAACTTCCCAATCATCTGAGCCCTTGCCACCCGATTAGCAGAAGAAAAACAGGGCAGATGGAGGGAGACGCAGCAGTTCGGAGGGAACAGATGGCCACTACGAACTTGATATATGAAATTAATAACACTTTCTCAAATACAATTAGTAGCAGGAATACATTACCTGAATTTTCATAACTGTGAGCAAGCTGACATTAAATGAGGTTTTTCAGATTAACAGTCAATATAGCATTGATATTTGCAGAGAAATAAAAAATGATATGGAAAGTAATAAGGACCTTTCTGCTTTTTGTGCTATAACTGATTACGAGTGCCCAGCTGTACAAAGCCTGCATGATTCTATAGCTTGAAACTCCCCAGATATGTGATTCTATGATTAACTCATTTATTTCTTAAACCAAAGACAGGCAACATGAGGTTTCACATAGATTCTGACTGTGTTGTGAGAACCCGTATTACGGCCAAGGGCTTATAAAAATCTGGAATGCAGTTTTCAGAAGTGAAGGTTGGGTTTGGAAACTGAAACCAAGATGTCTTGATATCTCCTGACTTTCTGTGTTTCAACACCTTCTGAAAATCAGGACCATTTAATTTGTCTTTAATTGGGCATCCAACATAATTAGTCTGCTTTGAGAATGCTGATTCCTGCTTTTATAGATAGTCTGTACAGAGGGGACAGGATTCAGAACAAGAACAAGGGAAAATATGTAATGCATTTCAAAGCCTGTCTCATGGCTTGGGAAGAAACAACATTACAACACTGCACATAAGCCAGCTCAGTGGATTGCACTGACACACTCTGCCTGGGTGGGTGGATGACAAGGATCTTGCTTGGTTCCCTACAAGTCCTGGCATACCTAGAGGAATGATTTAGTAGGTGATTCTTTGGTCATATGTACTGACACTTTTTCGTAAACCAGTGGTGGCAGAATCAGATAAGAGGTCATTTTCTCAGCTAAGAAGAAAATGTTATAAAAATAATTAATAAAAACTAATACTGATACTCTCCTAAGGCAACAGAAGCAAAAATTATTGTTTTCAAATTAAAACTGGATTTTCCAGAGTGTGCACATAAGTGTGCATATACATACCAAAGAAAGCCTTTTATTTTTCTCCATGAGCAATTTTTTACTGCAGTGCAACAGTTGTCCCCAGAGAACCTTAAATTTGCAGTTGAATCTTTCTATCACTCCTACTGGCTTTTCAAGCTGAAATTCAGGTGTATAGAAAGGACTCTGTGGAAAAGTCAAGATGTGATGGGATGTGCAAGAGATAGGATTGAAAGTGCAAGAGTTCCGGTATAAACATTTTCTCAGATGGTCTGAAATAAAAAACGGCATTTTTAGTCTATAGGAATTAAACAGGCTGGGGTTTTTTCTCGGTATAGGACTCTTTTGAAAGGCCTAAGGGATCAGTTTAAACCTTTGCTACCTGATACCTGGGATGATAAAGAAATGTAGTTGAGTTTCCTCCTTTCACTGTCTGACAATAGTCACTTTTTTTCTCCCTTTCCTCACTGTTTTGTTATTTTCTTTATTGTTGCTCCCCAGCCATAGTTGACAGATGCAAATGTAATTTGTTTATGAATCACAGCACATATTTATGTGAATATACCATATGAATATACTTGAAGTATGATTTCAGCTGGGTGAACACTGCAAAAGATGATTTGCAAACACTGCTATGAATAAAGGGCATGATACAAAGCTCATCATAATCCATGGGCTGACTCCTGTTGGCTTCCAGGAGTCTGGCTCAAGCTCCAAGCCAAGGCTTTCCATGCAAAGCAATCCTTGCTTGCCGATTGTCTGTTGTTCATGTTTATCCAGGCAGAGCTTTGTGCAAGTACTGGGGTGAAGCTTCTACTTGGGGTAACACACATTCCTGCACAAGTACATGAATTTTTTCTATGACTACATATGGTCATATGCAAGTGTTATCAACACAAGAATCTATGAGTAATCTTTTTTAGTAACTATTGCAATGAACTATGGAGAGTTCAGGAGTTATAGACACATGTATTTTATATAGTTTTCAAAGAAAGATTTTTCTGTCCCAGTCAGATCTGTCAGTCCAAGATTAGGACACAGTAGTCTTGTGACTGTAGCAAACAGGTAGAGCTTGACCCCATGCTGCCTAAATTCAACAGGATATTTCTCATTGGCTTCAACAAAGGCAGGATCAAGATTGTTCTCAGCACCGTAGCTTAACAAAAAATGTTGAAAATAGAAATGAACTTGGGCTTTAAGTTTCAGAGTTTTTAAATATTTCCTGATTCCTTTAAATTTCAGTTCTGCAAGGTATCATTTCAATGGATGTTGAACTTACAGGACCTTATAGAATTGGAATTGGGACACTGCCAAAGGGCATAGCTGTTATTATTCAGTTCACTATTCATGGACAATGTCTAATGTCTTTACTCAGATAAGCAGGATTTGGCCAGAAGTACCATTTCTCACACCAGACACACAACAACATGATTGGCATCAAACTCTAATGAACAGTAATGAGAAAAAGTGTTCCAACAACAGAATGAAAATGCCTTTTATTGCAAATGTTAAATCATCTATTTTTGGATTCCTACTGCCAACATTTAAGTTGCAGAATTTGGTAATGTTTATTCTTCAGTTCTAGAAACTCTTTACAACTGCCTTCATTCTTGTCTTTTTCACTTCCTTGCATGGCAGAAAACATCTTCAGATGATGATACAAACTGGCACCAAACAAAATCTTTCTATGTATTTAAACTTTTGCTGTTCACTTGACTCAGTGACCCAGTGGTATTGTCCAGAATTGCATTAACCAGTTCCGGGCAGTGGAGACAAAAATTCCTTTCATTCATCAACAGATAACAAGTTTTGACAACTGTCCCTTGGGAGCAAGACAGGAAAAAAAAACAACCAAAAAGCAAGACAAGATTACAGTATAATAATGTAAAAAGCACAGTCAAGGAGCCAAGGAAAGACTGAAGGAAGCTGTAGGGCTGCCTGGTCAGACAGGGAGACTGCTATCAGAATTGAACAAGAGAAAATCCAGATCCCCCTTCTACTCTTCTACCTGTTTCTTCTCAATGTCACTATCAGTGCACACAGTGATATAAAACAGGTCCAACAAGTATTCCAGTAACTCCTCAGGACCACCAGGGCAAAACCAAAAACATTCAGAGCTTGACACTTAACCAAGGCAACATGCCAAGCTTATCACATGTGAAAAAGCCTTGTAGAGGAAAATAATCGTCTTCGTGTTCACAGGGCCTGGGTGTTAACTCTCCAAAGACTATCCTGTTTTTTCCAGTCCTTTGACTGTTGCAGCTGAGGGGGTTATTTGCACAGAAATTCAAACCTCTGAACAGATTTTTGTTAGCTACAGAGCATGTGAAGGAGCCAGAGATTTCTCTTTTGTATCATAGCACTGATTAGAGATGGGGAATTATTTCTTTACTACAGAGGCTTGCATAGCAAGTAATGGCCCAAAGAATGGTTAACTTTCTATGTGATCCAGAAACCACTTGCAGAGCAGAGCAGAGGACAGCAACTCTACTTTCTCACAGCCTTCAGAGTTTAATGTTTTTTTCCAGTGGACCATGGTAAGGAAAAAAACCCACTTTCCAAGAACATAAAAATAGCTTGTCAACAAGTCGTAGTGACCCCAAACCAGAAATGGGGGTCCTTGTTCAGCTGACTGCTAGAATTTCCTGCATGTCTTTCTCCATATTACACCTAGAGCCTCTGGGTCCAGTGCCAACATGTTTGGTAGTGACACCTCACTGAAATGGTCTTTTTTGGCTCCTACCTGGGAGGAGGTAGAGGACTGGTTTTCCACTAGCCACAAATAAGGAAGACCTAAATTCAGTTTCCTGTTCTGCCAGATTCAGAGCATGAAACATGAGACAGTACTCTCGTATGTAGGACTTCCCTTTGTTCCCCTCTCCCCAAATCACCCAGAGCAGTAGCACAAACACAGAGCCCTGTTGTAGCTCAATGTTGCTCCACTAGTTACTGCTCATGATAAAGGAACAAAGCTTATTGCCAAGCCTCTTGTAGGAATAAATTAGGGCAAACTTTGACTTTAGCACCTGATACTATTAGAAAGTAGAGTGCAGTTTATTTTTACTGAAGATGTGTGATCCTGTGCAATGCTGAAGGCCTCAGATCCTCAGCTCTTAATCACAAGCAAGTGTTAGGCATTAATCAATGCTAATTGCAAATATCATACATATACACATGTAGCCATTCAAGAAAATATCACTAATTTTAATTGGATGCTTTCAAACATATTAAAATTGTGGCATCTTTTCTTCCACTGAACACTATTTTATTTCTCCTCATTAGATTCCTGCCACCTGTATCTTAAGTTCCCCTTCAATGTAATTCTGAATTCCCCTTGCATTTACTTTCTTTTGAGTGAGGACATGAGTCTCTGAAACGCTGCATATGTGCAGAGTACTTGCGGAATACTCAACTCTTCACAACTCAGTGATACTCCACAGAGTAACAAAAAAGATGATATTTGGAAAATCATGGTAATTAGGAAGAAAACTCAAAAATATTGTTTAAAGATTAAGTTTTTTACACCCCTATCTGCATTGTGGCTGAGCAAGGGGAAAAGGTGGAGGTAAAGATGAGCACAGTGCTTGCATATTCTGAGAAAAACTTCCTGAGACTCCTTTCTGAGGGGATATGGGAGTTGCATACATTATTTCTACCTAATGCTGGAGGGACATTGAAATATTCATTTAATCAACATCTAACATCAGCGGATTTCAGAAGATAAACTTTAATTTCTCACTGGAATCAAATGGAATGACACTGACAACTACAAATAAAAGAGATACAGATTCACAAGCTGCCCCTGCTAAAAACATCAATTGCTTCAATTTAAATCTTGGTATTGTCAGTTAAAAATAAATAACTTAAAAGAGAAAGCTATATTCTTTTTTACGAGGGTGTTTATGAGCAATGGGAGTGTCAACAAGCATCTGAGGATGAGAACCTAGTAGAATTAGTGTGGAGGAAACATGACTTGGTTGCTACACAGAAGATCTCTGTTACATCACTGACATACATTTATGAAATGTTATTGATCTTTTCCTGCAGGTAAAGACAACATTAATTAGGAAACACTTTGACTCTGTTATTGTCCTTTCCAATCTATTAGAGAGGCTCCAAATGCTGAGGGCACTCCGATGCCCGTGTGGAGATCATCTTGTTCTCCTCTCCACATCATGTAGACTTCAAGGTAAAGAGCCACAGTTGGAGACTGGAAATCTTTTACATGTGTCTTACACTGTAGGTTTGCCATCATGTATTATCTAGGTAAATAAATACCATGGTCCTTATAGTCAATAAACTGAATGAAACTGATAGTTTTGCAGGTGACAAGTAAAAGGCACTAAATCCTTTTTGTTGCCTTCTGACTGTTGTCCTTTTTGCCTAATTGCTCTTTCTACTGTTTCCATCAATGGTAAGTTAGCCATTCATGGAGTGGTCCTTTGCCTGGAGTTAGTCTGTGGATCCCTCTTCTGACCTTACACTTTCTTTCCTTGCCTCTCTGAAGAACTTGCTTTTCTGTGTTCCAGTTTTCTGGCCCATCTGCTGCCCTCCCACACGTGGCAGAGGGCAACAGATGGGTGATAATCATGCGGAAAAAGGCAAATGGAGGCCATGTGGAGGGGAAATGCAGCTCTGTGGCATTGTGCCCTGGCAACACAAAAGCCACCGCTAGTCATCCACTGCATACACACTGCAAATCCGTCAGTGACAAGTAAGGTGTGTGGCTGGTTGGAGTAGGAACAGTTTGGGACACTGCCAGTTCTAGGTGGCTGTTTTCCCCTGGTAAACATTGTCACATACTGTACAGCACTTCTCAGCAGTAAGTGAAGCACACCTTGTCCGCCTCTTCTAAAAAGGCTCACTTCCATTTTTGAAATGAGGGCAGAGGTGATATTTCATGGTGTCGCATTTAGTGGTCCTTTTAGATAGAGACATAGAGCTAAATGGTGGGGCAAGACCAGTGAGCTCTGATGCTGGGTGGAGGGAGGCACGCACATAGCAATAACCAGCATGTTTGAATCCACAACAGCTTGCTAGGACATGTAAGTCACTCTGAGAGAATCACAGAATCATATAATCATAGAATCAACAAGTTTGGAAGAGACCTCAAAGATCATTGAGTCTAACCCTACCGTGGTTACTCCACTGTGGCATTAAGTGCCACATCCAGTCTCA
>NW_008664568.1:4736-27999 GCF_000695815.1 Acanthisitta chloris | reverse complement strand
CGCTGCGGAGCCGCGGGCGAGCCGCGGCCCACGGCGTGCAACAGGTCCCGGCAGGAACAAAAGGAACCTACTCGTTCCAGTTTAAGCAATTACAATTTAAATTCTTAAGCAAGCTGTAGCTTCGCCTGCGATATCAGTTTTTCTCGCGTTGGATGCTGTGGTTTGAGTTGCGCCTGGGCTGCGTTTGTGGGGTTTTCTTGGGTCTGTCAAAGATGCATGTGGCTTCTGCGTGTGTGTTTGTTTGTAAGTTTGTTGTGCTCCTCGAACTGGGCGGTGATACGGAGGTTCTTTCTTTGTCTCAGATTCTCAGGAGAAGCTCACTTAGAGAGTTGATAATTCGCTGAAGATTTAGGAATGTTTCTTTACGCCTCGCGAGTGTGAGAGGAGCTGTTTTTCCTTGTCTGGTTCCAGTTTTTTCTCAGTCCGTAACACGTGGCTCCTCAGCATAGGCTTCCTTAAGAAACCAGAAACTTAAGTAACTAAATTGCTGGAGAAACAAGTTTGCTCTGCATGAAGATCGTGCTGTAGCGATAACGTTACCGTGATCTGCGGTCACTCGTTAACACTGAATGCTCTTGAAAGCTGGGAGAGACCCACCTTCACTGAGTATTTCAAGACTCAGGTGCTAGTTGGCTTTGAAAGCTGTTGTTCTAACCCAGCGGGTTTCCTGGTTTTCCTAACCGGTGCGGGCTGTGGCTCTGCCCCTCGGGATACAGAGGGAGTGCTTTGTGAGCAGAGACAGGACGCGTTAATGGCTCCTGCGGCCTGAGCCCGCCTGAGTCGATGGTTTAGAGGTACAGCAGTGAGGCATTGCCGTTAGCATTTTCGGGGGGAAAGTGCTGTAGGTATACTAGATGTATTTTTTTTTTTAAAGTTCGGACACTGTGGCTACTCAAGCCAAAAAAGTGTGGGAGTCACCTGTGCACTTTGCATGACTACTCTGAGTGGGTGGGTTTCTTGTGTCAGAGTTGCTCCTGCAGAGGTTTCAGGGTAGTAAAAATCCTGTGTGTTTTTGTGGTCCTGTTGAACAGGCTCTATATCAGTTCTGGACAGTAATAGCCAGGGGTGGCAGAGCAGTGCAGTTCCAGTCAGGTTGGCAACAGTACAGCACAGCTGTATTGGAGAACTCCCACAGGGATCAGCTTGTAGGGAGTGACTCTGACTCCTCAAGGCAGAACAATGTAGTGTAACCCTTGCAAAGCCTCTCCTGGTATATCCACAGGCCTTGCGATTGATCCCCAGATACTTCAGATAATGCAGTGAACGAGTTCACTACATGAAACGTTTCACCTAAGCACCTTTGCTGTGTGAAGTAGATAACTTACTCTGACTCCTCTGGGTGCACTATCAGTCTGGTTTTCCGGTGTTAGCCACAGAGATTTACCTACTCCTATAAAAGGGTTGTCCCTGCACTGTGTTGCATGCGTGGGCTTTGCATGGACAGTCTCTCCTGCTCAGTGCTTTGCTTTGTAGCCTGAATTAAGCCACTGGTGTTCCCAGTGCATTCCCATATGTGTGGCCATGAGCTGTGTCCTCTGCAGAGCAGATGAATTGCTTTCTATGCCTTGCTGTCCTGCCTAGTGGAGTTCCATGTGTAAGAACATGGGACACAGGCAGATAAAGTGGTGCTAAATTCAGCCCTGTGCCTGGCACACAGCAGAGCTTTCAGGGCCATGCTAGACTCTTGCTGAATTAAAGCTCAAAGACTGTGTATGTATGTGGGGATTTGGGAGTGTTCCTACAATCTGTCCTGTTTGTTAAGGTTAGATACCTTGGCAAACATTTTCATGTTGGACTTGATCTTAAAGGTCTCTTCCAACCTTAACAGTTAAGGGTTAACTTAACAATTAGAGAATAACTTACTGAATAGAGATTTTTTTTTGTGATGAGTTCTTTAATTTTTCTGAGGTCTCATCTCATCAATATGGCTGGGACTTGGGGTGGTTTTGGTTTGGGGTTGGTTTTTTCTATTTTTTTTTCACCATTCCAGCCTTCTCTTCAGCTTGGAACCCAAGCCCCATCTCACAGAGTGACAACTGTCTGAAATACTGTGTGTCTGAGCAAAACCTGCCTATTTTTCTAGGCATCTAGAGTTGTTTTTGTTTGGGGTATTTTTGAGTTAAAAATCTGGTTGCTGGCCAAGCTGTGGCTTTGCTGTAATTATTCAAGTTGTACCAGCAAAATCCTGTGTTGTGACTACAGTTGATTTTGTTTCAGGCCTTGACCAGACCTCCAAAAGTCTGAGTGAAATCTCTCATGTTATTTCAGGCTGCAGTGTTGTTATTTTCTTCAATTCTAGGCAGACATTCACTGGTGTTAATGAGCACTGAGGTTCAAGCATATGTTTTCATTCAAAACCTATGGGGCCATTCTGAAATAAACCCCCCTAAACCTTTGGGGCCACTGAACTGAACCCTCTGGTTGCTGGAGAGATGGCTGGTGAGGTTTAAGACAATGAATGGGTGGTGTTACCTGTATTGTCCTGTGGTCACTGTGATGAAACCTAATAGAGTTTATCCCCCCAACTGTAGAGCAGCTGTGTACCTTATTCCCCTCAGATGAAGGCCTCACTATTGACCTGAAGAATTTCCGGAAACCCGGAGAAAAGACCTTCACCCAAAGGAGCCGTCTGTTTGTGGGGAATCTGCCCCCAGATATCACAGAGGAAGAGATGAGAAAGTTGTTTGAGAAGTATGGCAAGGCAGGAGAAGTCTTCATACACAAGGACAAAGGCTTTGGTTTTATCAGGCTGGTGAGTGACTTGATACCTTTGGGCTATTTTTGTGGCAGTGGTTCACACAGGAGGAGTATTGTTATTTGAAAGTACAGATGTTCAGATATGTTGCTAATTAAGCTTGTTGATCCTAGTAACCTGGAATTATGGGATCACCTTCCACAAATAGCTTGTCTAGAGCTTGTAATGAGAAGAAATGTGAATATAGGCAGCTTGTGGCAGGATTTATGAGATATCTGATACAGTTGTTCTGAAATCTGCTGATAGAAAGCAGGAAAAACCCACACATGAACATGACACTGTTACAGACAAAGTGAACTTCCATTTTCTGGAAGAGTGTGGGTATGGAATTCCTAGGAACGCAGTTTGTCGTGGAGCAGTATCAGAGTGATTAATGCTCTTGGGGCAGGGGATCTCTGGATGATCACGCTGAAGTGTGTCTAGGAGGGAGGAGCTACCAACAACAGGGTAGTAATTCTCAGATGTCAGTGGCTCATGCAGCACCTTCCTGAAAGCCCCAAGGAGCAAGAGGTTCCCACACCAAAACCTGGGGCACTTTGCTGTAGTGCAGCTGCTTGTTGGTGACTTGAATGAGTGGAAAGGTGTGAAAATGGTATAGGATTGTCATACAATCAGCCTTTCCTTTTACAGTTACCAGACTTAGCTAATAGTTGAATCTTGGTGATTTTTTGAAAGAACATGTGCTTTGTAGTCTTTATATAATTATATGGTATAGATAATGATAATTTAATTGTTAGCTGAGTGGCTGTTGGACTAAACTTAGGTCTGATGTTTCTTTACCCCCAAACTGCCTGTTCAGGCAGAGCCATTGATGCTAGGGAATAACTATGGTTTGTTGGGACACTTCTTGCCATGCTGTGGGGAGGATTTTGTTCCTTGCTGTAGTACTTGCTCAGGAGAGAGAAGCTTTGTGACTGTTGTGACTCTGACCAACTGATTCTGTAGCACATGTAGAGTTTTACTAACTGTTTTTATCTGCAGGAAACTCGCACTCTGGCAGAGATTGCAAAGGTGGAACTAGACAACATGCCTCTACGTGGGAAGCAGCTCAGAGTGCGTTTTGCGTGCCACAGTGCATCACTGACAGTCAGGAACCTGCCTCAGTTCGTGTCCAATGAGCTCCTGGAAGAAGCCTTCTCAGTGTTTGGCCAGGTGGAAAGGGCTGTGGTTATTGTGGATGACAGAGGACGATCCTCTGGGAAAGGCATTGTGGAGTTCTCAGGGAAGCCTGCAGCTAGGAAAGCCCTGGATAGATGTAGTGATGGCTCTTTCCTGCTAACTACGTAAGTGTGGAGGGAGGGAAGTGCTCTACTGGCATGTATGCAGGTTGGGTGACATTGGCAGGGAGCAGTGGTGGTTAACACGTGGTGGGACATAAGGGGCAGGAGGGAGGTGGCAGATCACTTCCCTGGGGAGAGTTTTGTTGCAGTAAGTGAGTTTGTGCTGAAACTCAGGTCTGAAAACTCCTCTGGGAAGCTGCTAGGGGGGTAAGTGCATAAAACTGCCCAAAGAACTCTTCCTCTACACAACAACCTTCTTAGGGCAATTGAAGCAGCCTTTAAGAAGTAGGAGCTATTTCAGAGACCATCCATAACATTTGTTTGGAAACAAAGCTCCAGTGTGTCAGTTGTACACTGAGGGTCACTGAAGAGTCTCAGGATGGGACTCCACTGGGCGGCATGCACCACTGGGGTGGAATGCCACTGTGGGAATGGATCTGTTGGAGAAACTGCTCAGATAGATTGGATTGTATGGAGTTTTCATCATTATAAACTTTTTTCCTATGCTTGAATGTAACAAGGCAGCAAAGCATGTTCTTGCATAATTATGTAAACCTGCTCAAGTAAATGACTTATTCTAGTTGCATTCCACAGAGCAGTTTGTTGCTCTGTTAGGAGGGAGCCATTTCTGATCTCGGAAATAACAAAACTGCTCAGATAGATTGGATTGTATGGAGTTTTCATCATTATAAACTTTTTTCCTATGCTTGAATGTAACAAGGCAGCAAAGCATGTTCTTGCATAATTATGTAAACCTGCTCAAGTAAATGACTTATTCTAGTTGCATTCCACAGAGCAGTTTGTTGCTCTGTTAGGAGGGAGCCATTTCTGATCTCGGAAATAACAAAATAAAAATCTGTTAGGAGGGAGCCATTTCTGATCTCTCGGAAATAACAGAATAAAAATTACTGTATATTTTCTATGTATGCTCCTAGAATTTGTGACTATGGGGCTATATTGCTAATTTCTAAAGTAATTTTCTAAGTTTTGTGCTTCTCGCTTCTTTTTCTTGAGGACCTGCAATGGCACAGCTGTACACAAGCACAGTCAGTTTCTAAAAGCAGGTTTTGTTTGTTTGTTTATTTTTAATACCTGTTTTTCTCCCTGAGACTCTTCAGGGATAAAGGAGCATAGTGTGTAGTGCTCTACAGGAGGACTTCTGTTAGGGAGCTTTTGCTGATTCAGAAGTTTATATCCTGAGAGAACCATGAAAACATATTTTTAAAAGTGATCATGCAAAACTAACCACTGCCAGTGTGTATAACTGGGGATAACATTCCATCTTTTTATAGCTCTTAGTGTATTAGGTTCTGATATCTAGGACCACAAACCAGTCTGTTGCTTATTCCTAGTTATGGTTTGATTTTGATTAAATTTGTTCTGCTTTGTCTTTGTTCAAGACAGTAAAGCCAGATAAACTCTTTGAAATTGATTCACATTGGAAAATAAGACTTAATAATTGAATATGTCACATCAAAGTGAAAACCTGTATTATGGATCTTAAGCTGAGGAGAGAGATCTTAGCCTGCCTTCCTGCTGGAGCCTGAGCACCCTTTGGGCATGGCAGGATCATCTCTCTTCCATCGCAGCCCTGACACATGGGGCTGAGGAGCTGCAGTGCTGCTTTGTGCTGTGGATAAGCAGTGTCAGTGCTGTGCTGGGGAGCTAATTCAGAGACTGGGAATTTGTGCTCAGTGTGTTCTGCTGCATGCAGAATCCAGGGAGACAGAAGCACACGTGTGCAGCGTCTGTTGTGAAGTGCTCTGCTGGATTTCTTGGTGGTGGGAATTCAGACAGGGCCCAATGGACACTCACAGAGCACTGTTGCTTGGCAGCAGCGGCACATGGTGGTCTCACCTGGAGGGTATGACTGGGTGGTACAGCCTGCAGCCTCCAGTGAGGAGTGCTGGAATTACTTGTTGCTTTAGACAGCCATGAAAAGGTACAGATGGACTCGCATGGCCGGGGGTTGGCCATGCAGCAAGGGGAAGAAAACAGACTCCAGAGGCTACTAGACTTCATGCTGGGTAGATTCTCCTGGAGGTTCCAGTTAATCTGTTAATTTTAACCAGTAGCTGCAGATATTCTTTCAGTACAAATTCGGTTTTGATTCAACAAGAATTTCAATTAACAGTTCTGCTCCTTTTCTAGAAAAATAAAAAAGGAATTCAAAGTGGTTTCTGGTTTCACTTTGAGGTCTTCAACTGCTCTGAGTTTCTTTGAGCAGTGCTAAAAGCAGTATAAGTTCAGACACAGTACACATTCCTTTCCAGAAGTGCAAGTTCATTCTTGAATGTTCTTGAAAGCACCTCATCTTTCCCTTACAGGTTCCCTCGGCCTGTCACTGTGGAGCCCATGGATCAGTATGATGATGAAGAGGGACTTCCAGAGAAACTAGTCATCAAAAACCAGCAATATCACAAGTATGTGCCTGGCATGCAACAGGAGATGAGACTGCCTGTGCACTGGTGCCTCAGTCTTAGAAGGGTGGCTTATCAGTGCTCATCAAGTCCTCCTTTTTGCTGTAAATGTGATCTGACTTTGGAAAGAGGATTGCATATGCTGTTCTTGCCACGGTTAGCTGAAAGGAAGCAGGCTTGAATCCACACTGCTGGGGAAAACTGGAAGCCTCCACGTATTTTGCATAAGCCTATTTCGGTTGTTGGCATAAAAAGTTATGTCAATTGGAGATAACATAGATGACACAAGATTCCCTGGAAAGTATGGAAAGTCTGTATAGGAGACAGATTTGAACCCACAGTAGAAACGTAAGGAATTATGTGAATAGCATTTGAAGATCGTGGAGCTATCCAGGTATAAGACCATGGTCTTTGAAGGCTTCCCAGTCTAAGTAGGAATCCTGTGATCTGAGCAGTAGGCATTAGCAAACCATGTGAGCTCATGAATATGAGAGCTTCAGGAGCTGGAAGGCTCTATTAGGAATAGTCATCCAGGGGCTGCAGATAATGATGAAATAAACCTGCACATTTGGGAGTATTTGTTTTTGGAATGGATCTGTCCATAAGATGTGCAGCAGGAGCAAAGGCTGTTGCCTTCAAGAGTGTTTCTAAATCTCTTTACCCAGGATCTCTTGGTGCCTTACAAAATCAGTGTCATTGCTTGTTATGGAGGTGGACAGTTTCCATGCAGGAGGATTCTCCAAAGTTTCTCCTTTCTATAAATGACACCTGAGGAGCAGACTTAACTGTTACAAGGATCTGCTATTGCATTTGACACTCAGATGTGTTTTTCTTGGTTCCTCCTTGCTTCCCTGAAGCACTCACTACCTCCTCATTGTGTGACAGGGAGCGTGAGCAGCCTCCTCGGTTCGCACAGCCTGGCAGCTTTGAGTATGAGTACGCCATGCGCTGGAAGGCTTTGATAGAGATGGAGAAACAGCAGCAGGAACAAGTTGATCGTAACATCAAGGAGGCTCGAGAGAAGCTGGAAATGGAGATGGAAGCAGCTCGCCATGAGCACCAAGTTATGCTCATGCGGCAAGGTACCAGTCAGAGAGATCCAGGGCTGGGACAGGGCCCTGCTCCAGCCAGGGGTGGGGAGCTCAGTAGACTGGCTAGAGCCCACTGAGCATGAGCTGAAGTAGTTTGTCTTGTAACCAAGCATGGCAGCAGTGAGTGGAATTGTAGAATTGTTTAGGTGCAAAAGATCATCAAGTCCAACCGTTGCACTCCTTTCAGGGAGTTGTAGAGTGATGAGGTCTCATTGAGCCTTCTCTTGTCCAGCCCCCCAGCTCCCTCAGCTGCCCCTCATCAGACTTGTGCTCCAGACCCTTCCCCCAGCTCCACTGCCCTGTCCTCGACACACTCCAGCCCCTCAATGTCCTTCCTGAATGGAGGGGGCCAAAACTGGACACAGGATTCAAGGTGGTGGCTCACCAGTGCCCAGTGCAGGGATCACTGCCCTGGTCCTGCTGGCCACACTGTTGCTGATACAAGCCAGGATGCCGTTGGCCTTGCCCACCTGGGCACACACTGGCTTATGTTTGGCCACTGCCCACCAGCACCTTTCCCTCTAGTCCTCTCTCCAGCCACTCTGCCTACAGCCTGGAGTGCTGCACGGGGTTGTTGTGACCCAAGTGCAGAACATGGCGCTGAACCTAACATGGAGAGAATATTCTTGGAGGCTCTGGTACCTCGTTCTCTTGTGTTATGGTCCTGGTTCAGGAATTGATAAGAGGTGACATGGGAGATGAGTTTGATTGTGCTTTTTAAACTGTCATCTTACACAGATTTAATGAGACGCCAGGAAGAGCTGAGGAGAATGGAGGAATTGCATAACCAAGAAGTACAAAAACGTAAACAGTTGGAACTCAGGTAAGGGGGGGCAGGTTCTGAAATGCTGTGAATCCTTAGTGCAATGAAACGCCTCTTCAGTGCACTTAATTGTTCATTCTGACAGTTTAATTACTACCTGAAGTGTGGCTGTTATTTTGGGCCGCCTTCTTCAGAGAGAGAGAGAGTGTACAGTTGGTTTAAGATGGAAGAATTAAGAGTTGCTTCCATCAAGCAGTATTTGCTTCTTTACAGTTCTGTGTTCCAGTTAAGTTCCTTTATTGAGGCAGATAGAAAATTCATGATCTGTGCAGTGGTTCAGTAGCTTCAGTGCTGCAGATTGGGAAATCCCATTCTAGTATCCGCAATTTCTTTTGAGGGGTAACTCAGGCTTGGAGATTTCTCTCTCCATTGCAGCACTTCCTTGTTTTGTGGTCATTTTGAGAAGCTCCAGGAAGATTACCAGACTAGTTGTATAATAGAAAGGACTTGAGAACTGTCTGGCTTGTATGCAGTAGACTGCATGTGTTTGGGAGCTGCTGTGTACACAGAATCATGGAGTCGTTTGGTTGGAGAAGACTTCTAAGATCATGGAGTCCAACCATAAATCTAACCAAGACCACCACTAACCCATGTCCCTAAAGTGCCACATCTACACATCTTTTAAGTCCCTCCAGGGATGGTGACTCCACCCTGCCCTAGACAGCCTGTGCCAATGCTTTGTAACCTTTTGGTGAAATTTTCCCTGTACCCAATCTAAATTTTCCCTGGTGCACCTTGAGGCTATTTCCTCTCAGCCTGTTAGTTGCTACTGGGGGAAGAAAATGACCTGGCTCCAACATGCTTTCAGGCAGTTGGAGGGAGCAGTAAGGTCCCCCTGAGCCTCCTTTTCTCCAGGCGAAACAGCCCCAGTTCCCTCAGTTGTTCTCATGAGACACACAAACAAGTGTGCTCTCCTTGGGTTTTATAATGAGCTCTTTAAAACTGAAAGTGCTGGAAGTGTTTTGGTGCACATACCTGTTTTGTTTTCATCATGAGGTACCTAATACTCTACAGCATTGACAAAATAGTAAAGTTGTAAGCTTCCAGTCAAGACCCATCAGGCAGCACTGTAAGATGGTGATGCAGGTGCTTGGTGTATGTTGTGCTGAGCATCCTTGTACCTTTTTTCCAGGCAAGAGGAAGAGCGCAGGCGCCGTGAGGAGGAGATGAGAAGGCAGCAGGAAGAAATGATGAGGCGCCAACAGGAAGGCTTTAAAGGGAATTTTGCTGATGCGGTATGAATGCCTCTACTTTTCCATTGCATCTGTACACTCACAGTAGATTTGTGCTCTTCCACAGCACAGAGCTTGCAGTGAATCCTCGACCTGGTTGGGGGACTGTACGTACCTCTGTGGTGCATTCTACTCTAAATTATTGACTGTCTCCAGTCTTAATACAATTTAGCCTGGAAACTCTTTCTGTCCCACTGCTGTTCATGCAGGACCCTCACTAGCTGTCTTCATAGTACCATAGAATGTTAAGGGGTTGAAATGGACCTTAGAGGTCGTCTAGTCCCAACCCCCTGCCCTGGGCAGGAACATCTCCCACCAGAACAGGTTGCTCAAGGCTTTATCCAACCTGGCTGTGAACACTGCCAGGGTTGGGGCAGCCACAGCCTCCCTGGGCAACCTGTGCCTGTGTCTCACCACCCTCATGGTAAAAATCTTCTTCCTAATATCTAATCTAAATTTCTCCTCTTCTGATTTATCCTCATTACTCCTTGTCCTATCATTACAGTTCCTAACAAAGAATCCCTCTCCAGCTTCCATGTAACCCCTTCTACTATGAGGTCCCCATGCAACCTTCTCTTCTCCAGGCTACCTTCTGTTCAGAAGAATATATGTTAAGTCATTTTATTCTAACAGTAACAAATATGTAGAGTCCTGAAGTACAGCTGCAGAGCCCTGTTAAGGTTACACCAGGCTATATCCCTAGCCTGCAGTCTGTCCCAACTTGAGGCACTGCTGCAGGCATGGTAACTACTTCTACTTAAAAGTCAGTTGGTCAAATATTTTCTTGTTATGTAGCATGTGTGGTAATCTGCTTTTTAATAGCAGTATCTCTAGTTCTGTGAAGAGTTGTCCAGCAGTTTATTTCCAGTCCCAGCCACTTTATATGGTGAAGGCAGGTGTGGTGCTGTTGAGGTGGTGTTAGGGCAGGGATGCAGCTGGAGGCAAGTGTTTTTATTGCATACTAGCAAAAAATTGGCCCCTAGGCTAATATATGTCAAACCAAAAAGGTCAAAACCATGTGACTCACCTCAATGTTGGGAATATTATCGCTGTGTAGCAGAAGTTCTGATTTCTCTAAATGATAGATCTGATCGATAGTGGCAGTGAGACTACAGATGAAGTGAAATCTGTCTTCAGTTACCACTGTGGAAAAAGTAGTAAACTCACTGAAGTGAGGGGGTGCTCCTAGGTGCAAGACATCTGTGATGTGTGTTCCTGGTGCTCAGTCAGTAAAAGAGAAGTTGAATCCACTCACTGGGATTGTAATACAAGTGACCCAGTGCTGTGCTTTTATGTAAGCTTGCATTCCTTTCCACAGGAAAAGCTTCTCAGCTCTGCAGAGGAAGTAACAAAACTAATTCTAGCTAATGTCTTACTGCTGCTCAGCAGGTCTTTCCATCCAGCTATCAAGATACCTTTGGTAAAATCTGCATGTGCAGCTTTGTTGTACTGTGACTGGGAAAAACAGCCTTTCAGAACAGCTATTTTAAGACCTGTTCATTCAGCAGTTATTGTGTGAAGGTAGCTCAGATCTTCTTTGGAAGTTTACCCTGGGAATGACTTTTCTACACGTTTTTTTCAGTTGCAAATCCCCAGAATTCATTTAATTGGTATAATGCATTGTTTAAAAGCCTGATTATCCATTGAAATGAGTGTCTGTCTTTGCAGAGGGAGCCACCAGACATGCGAATGGGACAGATGGGTATGGGAGGTAAGGGTGTGCTTTGTTCCTCTGCATGTTCCTTTCCTCCATTACAAAATCTGTACATATTTTTTTACTTTATTGGCTTCTACTCAAAGTAACCTCCCAGTCCAGTGACAGGAAGTGTTCATGTGACAGGAAACACAGCAAAATCTAGATGTGAGACAGCACTGTACATGTGTGAAAGACACAGTTCAATAAGCAAAAGACTTGGTTGAAGTTGCTGTTAAACCCATAATGTGCTTCAGAAGTTTGTACTGATACAGAAACTGGTAGACTTGAGCTCAGGAAATAATCGTGATTACTATATTTCCATGTCTTGATTACACAGTTTAAAGTTTTGGGCCATGTGTACAAGGGCAAGTGAAAAATGGAGGCTTAGTAGTTAATGATGGAGGTGGTGAGTGCTAGAGCCTGCTACAGTGTCAGATAATACTGTACAGCAAGATCAGTTGGTGTTGACCTAATAGTGCCAAGCTGGTTAATAGAGTGGAACTCTGTCCCTGCATGTGACACTGTGGGGAGCTTACACAGTGTTCTGTGGCTCTGGAGTGATGAACATCGCCCCAATCACTGTGTCTGCCAGGACTATTCCTCAGTATTCTTTCCCAGGTACCATTGGCATGAACAATAGAGGAGCTATGGGTGGTACCAATGTCCCAGCTGCTGCACCTCCTGCCACTGGTCCTGGAGCTATGATACCTGATGGAGCCATGGGAATGGTAATGTATCTCCATCTGCTTTTTTGTGCACACCTCTTGAATGCAATTATGTTGTTTCCAATGTTAAGCTGCTAAAGTTGAAGTCTGTTTTTCTACCTAGGGCTCTTGCTTAACTCATGCTGCAAGCTTTAGAAGTTAGTCTTGCCTTGGTACTGGTAATTTCAGGAGATTGAGCCAAGTCTAATAACTACTTACTTTACTTTCAAAATAACTAGTGCTAAAATGATTGTTAGAAATATCTTAGCAATAATATATGGTCATTTTTAAATGACATAATGGGAAGCACTTCGTTAAATAAGAGTATTTTGAAAGTATATTCTTGCCAGGCATCAAGCCAAGTATTCAAGAGTGTTGTGGCCATCACCAGTTTTAAAAAACAGTTGTGCTAATACGCTAAAATGAGTTCAGCTAATTTGCTTAGGAGATAAAGACCAAAGAAACAGTGGAGTATATTTAATTTGGTTTAAAGTGTTACTGCAGAGCTTTCCAATAAACTGTGGCTTTCATGGCATCTATCATTCCTCTCTGTCATAGAGTGGATTGATCCTCCCACAGTGTCAGCACTTCCAGTCACCAGCACAAAGACCAAGAATCATAGTCAAGTTTGTCCTGAAGGTTCATCTTCCTTTAGCAGTTTTTATTGATTGGTCTAATAAACAGTTTTCCTCCAAACCTTCGTACTGAGACTTCTTGTTGTATGGTGACTGCTGTGGTCTTGTCACTGCAGTCTGGGGACTATGGGGATATTTTTGTGGGGGATGAAAGTTTGTAGCAAGATCAGTTGGAACTGTAGAATCCTGGTAGAATTTGATTGCCTCTAATAGCTTTTAACTGCCCTTTGTTGTTCCTTGTTTTTCTTCCTGCATGTGCTGCTTTTCTCCTCCTTACAAGACTCCACCCCCACCGGCAGATCGCTTTGGCCAGGGAGGAGCCATGGAAGGCCTCGGAGCCATGGGAGGGAACCCTCCTGCCTTCAACAGGGGAAATCCAGGAGGGGATTTTGGTCCTAACAAGCGTCGCAGATATTAACAGGATTAAGCTATCCCCTGTACGCACCCCGAAGAGGAAAGTAATCTTGGCAGGCCACACAGGGTTCAACCTAGGGGGAGAACAGGGTGGGGGTGGGGAAGAGGTTTTAAAAATAGTGGATTAGGGCCTGTTTTGGTGAAGCCACTCTAGGACAAGGGGAGTGCAGTCTGACTGGTAAAGGTTTTAGAAAATTTCATGTGGTGCATTCCTAATTTCAAAGTGACAAATGAATTCTGGGAGGCTGCCAGGGTTGTTCAGGAATGGTAAAATCTGGCAAGGACCCTCATGCCTTGACCATTCCAGGTTTCCTATTTGCAGCTGAAGTCCTGAGACTAAATTAGATAAAATTGCAGTATGTCTTGGCATTTTTTTTTAGTGTAGTGTACCTTGCTTTAAGAGCACAGGGAAGTCTCTGGAGAACTAAGGCAGCATTTGGGTACTTTGCAGCTCCCATGATTTTGTAAATTTCTGTAGCTCCAAATGATCCATCATGTAGTGAACTGGGGGAGATTTTATGTTTGTTTCTTTTTATTTCCCCACCTAACCTGTTAGTTACTCTTTTTATCTGGACCATTTGTTTCTTTAAAGTATTTGACAGTCATGTGCAGCCTGACTGGCTGGGGGAGGTTCCTGTTTGGATGGATTTTTTGATAACGTGTTGTATCTCTTTATTTTTACTGGTAGTAAAGTACAATCTATTGGATAAAGATACTGTATCTCATGCTGAAGATTTAACTGAAACAAATGTTTGTATAATCCTAACTTTGCCTGTCTTTTTGTGTAGAAGTACTACAAGATTTTTTTTCATTTAGTGTAAACTGTTTGAACACAAACTGTAATTGTCCCACTAAAAAAAGTTTGAGTTTGTCTGAGGAATGTTACAGGAATGCATTATTAAAGTGGATTTTAAGCCTTTTTTATCTGGTGTGCTGTCTCTTCTTTTTTAATAAAAATGTGTACATGTGGATTGAATTAAATCGAGCTATGGTACAAAAGTTGTTCTTGCAAAGCTCTACAAAGAGAGGGTGTTCAACCCCTGAGAAGTGCCTAACAGTTTTCTTTGTCACAGAAGGAATTTTATTTGCGTGTTGGAATGAGATCTTCAACATTAGCAGTTCAGAATACAACAAAGCAGCTGCTGTTACACCTAGGATGTGTTGTGGATGTGGAGAAGTGAGGCACAAGGCTTGTCTGTGTGTCACTGGGAATATGGAGCTCAGTTCCTGTCAGTGTCTCTCCTGTGCTGCCTCTGGCTGGGATGTTCCTGCAGAGCTCTGGGTTCCTGTTCCTGTGTTGGGGCAGGAAGCAGAGGCTCCAACAGTAATGCTTTATCTTGTGTAGTACATGAGGGAATCAGTGGGGACAGGAGTCTTCTGAGACTTGTGTTCTCACACTGAATCTTGAGACTGCAGAGGGGAAAGCTTAGAAATGAATTTAGGTGGGAAAGGGAGAGAAATAGTTACAGCCTAAAAGCATAAGGAGCTGCCTTGAAGATTTGTGAGATCACAGGAAAGAGGAAAAAAAACATTTTCAGGTGCCTAATGCTACTAAAGCAATAACCTTAAAATAGGATTTGGTCTGTAGGTACTCTTTAAGTAGGCAAAGATGAAATAATCACTCCGGAGTGATTGGTTTAGCCCTGTAATTGAATGGCTCATAATTAGCCGGGAATGGGATGGTATTGAGGAGAGGCTGCAGCAAGTGCTCTTGTTTTTTGTTTTGTTTTCCACGTCTGAAAACATCAGCACTAGTAGCTGCTTGCAGAGATGATATGGTATTTAATGGTGAAATATCAGATTGACTGTGAGGTATGAAGAGTTTGGTGATGTTTTCATGTGGCTCATTTGCTAGGTGACAGCTCAATGTTGCAAAATCTCAAACTGGCAAGAATGCTGATTAGCTTTTCTGTTGCCCTGGGGAGAGCATGTATCTATCCTTGTGTTCTGTGTCTGGAATGTGACTGTGCCATGAGTGTTTGGTAAGGACATTGTTTAATCCAAAAGTGTGAAATAGTAGAAGAAACTGAAGTTGCACCCAGGTGTCTGTATTGTCTCATTCTCCTGCCCATTGCTCAGCTGGCTTGTGTGTTAGTGAGCAAAGGGAGCAATCGCTGTCTTAGGATAACAGCAGAGCTCAAATGTTCAGCAGTTCTGCTGCCTCAATCCTGTTCAACTCCCAAGGTAAGGATGGGTCTGGTTAGTGCCTTCCCCTCGGAGAAAAGGGATATAGTAACAGTGTGTAGAATCATGGTGAAGGGGAGGGATTTAGCACTATTCAAAGCCATCTAACAAGGTTTGAAAGATCCAAACCAAAGATCAGCGATAGCAAAGAAAGAAAATGAAAACTAAACTCTGCTGTGAATGTTAAAGGTAACTGTTCTCATCTACTTTAACGGAGCCTGAAACCCTGTGACTGAGATTGGGGCAAGGAAATTGTAAAGCAAACCCCTGCTCAGATTTTCAGAGGTGTGACAGACTAGTGCAGAACCATTTAGGGCACCGGAGCAAGCAAGACTGCCTTGCCCCAGGGCAGTTCCAGAGGCTGGAGCCTGCCGGAGCACTGGGTTCTGGCGCCAGTGCTTGCACTGCGTGTGTCAGGAGTGTGGCTGCAGAGGTTGGACTGTGCACAAGCACTGCTGTGATGTGCTGAGCTTCAGCCAGTGTGCAGAATGGAATGCTTTCCTCTGCATGCTTTTCCAGAGTGCTGGCTATTACCTAGTTTCAGACTGATGAAATATTTTGTCTATCCTGAAGAGAAACCCTTGTCTGTTGCTGTCATACCTGATCAGCTGGTTTTTAAATGCTGTTCTGCACTATCAGTTCATATCAGACCAAGGGTTGATGAGCAGTTTGGTTCTGAGTGTTTTGCTTTAGCTTTAAACCCCCATCATGTGTGGACTTCAGAAGTTACAACTCGGGCTTTATGCAGCTTCCTCTTAAAAACTAGTGACGGCACTTGCAAGAATCAAAGATAAATCTGAAATATCCAGCTGGTATGTGGATAATTTTGTCATATCAAAGCAATAGACAAACACTTCATTTTTTTTTCCAGCACAGTGCCTCTCACTAGCAGCTGTAATTTATCACAGAAAGCTACAAGTGGTGGGATATGCTAAGCTGCTTCTCCACTGAGAGCTACCTTTGGGGGCTGAAAGAAGGAAGATGTGATTTGCTTTGGCCTTGCTGAAAGGAGCCTCATTCCCTCTATGTCTTGGTCATGACTTGGGTACCTGGTGAGTCACCTGAGTGCCAGAGGTAAGGAAAAGGAGAGGCAGAAAGTGAGGAGCTCAGCCAGTGTCTTTGGGATGCTTTCTCTCACTACAGCCAGGCCACTCTGCTCTAACTGTGCTCCCAGAGACCTTGCTTTAAGGCAGCAGGACCCTCCAAAGGAAAACCTGTAAAACCTCACATTCACTGCCAGTTCGGGCTATTTCCGGCAGCAGATTTTGATCATGGATCATTTGCCAACTAATGACAAAAACGTTGAGTCTTGGGAGTAGGCTGAATCCTTTTCATTTTGGACTGGTTCCTGTTGAGGATTGAAGTGTATTTTCTGATGAGGAATATTGCACCTGGTTTCAGAGTGAGCACCAGAGTGAATGAACTCCTGAAGGAGTAGCTCAGCTCCAACAAAACTAAATTATCTCTGGAGCAAGACTGAGCTACAGGAAAAAAGTCCCCATCAACTGGGTAGCTGTTTCCAGTTTGAAGGTGTAATTGTTCAGTGAGACTGGAGTGTTAGGGCAATAGTCCTATAATAACCCAAGCTGCAGTAGGACAGTGTTCTTGAGTGGAGAGATGACATTCCATATCCCAGTATCTGAGAGTTTTCTGGTCTTTTGAAACTTCTCTGAACTGTTGAGTACAACCAGTGCAGACCTCTTGGACAACAGCTGGTACATAGTTCCTTAGCAGCGATATCAGAGGAGGAGTGGCTGGGCCAAGCTGCTGCTGTAGAATTGCTCAACACATTTCTTTGGAGAAATATTTTTATTTCCCAAATAAATAAAACATTAATCCTGCCTGCTAGCACACATAGCTCTAATATATATATCAGAGATTTTCCTTCTCCTGACTAGCCTTTTGTAGGGAGGAATTGCTCCGTGCTTTAGTCCCTTACCACTACCTGTGGCTCCATGGAGCATCCTGAATGACTGAAGAGTCAGGGGTGATTTGTCTTTCTTTCCCTGGATGCCTCCAGCATGTTCTCCCCAGGACTGTGGAGGTCTTTCTCACACTGACCCTGAGTGTTCAAGGGCAAATACATTTGAGAATCATTGATTCCTTTTTTCTACCTCCTTTCTGCTCTGCTATATATGAAATTAAGTGCACATAAACCAAACAGGCTCTATTTTTAATTCTCAGCTGGCCCATTTCTTGCAAGCTGTTTCAAAGGTGTTGATCATGACTGTGCCTGCTCAGCTGGCTCACACAGTGACTCCTGCTTCACTTGGAGCTCTGCTGTGGTGGAGGGTGTGCTGGTTTGAAAAGCAAACCGGTGAGAGACTCTGAATCAGAAGTACAATTTAATATGAACAACACAACAAAACAACACAAATGCAACAGTACAAAAAAAAGTAACCTGACAGAGTCAGAAAGTAACCTGACACCCTGTCAGTCAGGGTGTAGTAGTAGTCCGATTAAATGGTGGCTGCAGTCCTCCTGGAGTGATGGGTTTGTTGGAGCAGTGATCCTGCAGATCTGGTTCTCTCCTGAAGGTCCAGCAGCAGCTCTTGTCCTCTGGGAATCCAGCAGGCAAAGGGCTCCCTGTGCTGGTCCAAACCCCAGCTTATATCCCTGTGAGCATGTTTGGCTCCCCACCCCTGGGGTGAGTCACCTCACCATGGGACAAGGGATAAGGATCACTGGGAGGATGTGTCATGCATGGGTCCTTGACAGCCCTTAATCAGAGACAGCCCCCTGAGGGAGGGACAAGGTGATAACGATCACTGCCCCACCTGCTTTAACAGCTTGTGGAGATGATAATAGAATACATACCATTGGATACCCCCCCACTGCAACCCAGGACAAGGGTCACCCTCAGCAACACAGCCCCACGGCCCAAATGCAGTTGCCAAAAGCCACAGCTTCAAACTAGATGCTGCATGATGGATGTGCAACCCAGCACACTCCTTGCCATCACCTGAACCTCATGTCCTCTTTTTCCTCATTTTCAAAGCATCAGCTCTAGCAGGGCCTTGAGTCTGTTGGTGGTCAACCGAGCAGTTCCCCTGGTCATCTCTGTTCCATGATAGATGTCTTGTGTCTGTCTCCCAGGCTGCACCCCCTCACCTTGTCCCTCCTGGGCTGGGAACTGTTCACACTCCAGTTTACCATGTGTCACTGTGCTATGTTCCCAGCAGGGTCTGTTTTCCAAGCCACCTTGTTCCTGCAGACATTTGCAGAGGAGCTGGGGCAGAGCAGTTCTGCTGTGTAGTCTCAGCAGCCTCCTGCTGCTCCTTGGGTGCTGAGGGGGTTTGCTCAGCCATGGCACCCCTGGCTACCTGCTGGTACCCTGTGATGAGCCTTGGAATGTGTGTCAGCCACACCATCCTCTTGGTGTTTCCTCTGAGGTGTGCAAGGTAACCTGAGCTCCACACCCTCGCTGGAATGGGGATGGTGACAGCTGCAGCCTTGCTGACTGCTCATGGAAAGGACAAGGAGATCTGAAACACTATAGCTCTGCTCCTGCCCCCAGGACTGCAAATCCCCCTGTCACAGGCCTCTGCCCAGCTCCCTGGGTCCCAAGTGATCCTTCCTCCCTGGGCAGAGGCTCTGGATGCCAGCAGCATTTTTTTACCCACCTTTGGGACTGTTGGGTCATTTATTCTGTCCTGAGGCAGTACAGTGCTTTGAGGGGGGGATCAGCGTGAAGCCATGTGGCTCGTGCTGGTGTCACAGCTCTCTAGTGCCCTTATGTTTTCCACCTGGCTTTTAGGTTGGAGTTTACACAGCCTGCCCAGGTATAAGGAGGTGTGACAGTGGTTTGTGTCTTCCCTCCAGTGGGGCTGTCTCCTTGGTAATGAGACGACAAGGAAAAGCCTGATGTTGCTGCTGGCTGGGGCATCTCAAGGTGGGAGTGGCAGAACTGAGCTGGGGGTGAAGCAGCAGTGAAGAGTGAAATAAGTCTGGAGTCATCTTCTTGATAAGCTCCAGAATTTTGGCAAGGATTCATCCTAACTCTGAACTTTGGAGATCCCCTTGAGGTGACAGAAGATTCTTCAGGTTGTTGTAGGGGCATTAAGTAGGTTAAACATCGTAAGGCAGGGATGGGGTTGCATCAGCCACAGCAGACCCTGTGGGTTCCCCTCTCTGGGCAGCTTCTGCCTGCAGGAGTTGCCCTTTGCCCTATCTGATAGTGCCAAGGACTGATATTGCACCTGGTTCCTGAACAGAACTGTGCTGTGTGCTCCTGGAGGTCAGGGCAGCACCCAGGAAACAGGTGTCTCTGCAAACAGGAACAGCAGAAACAAAATATTTGGTTTAGATGCTTATAGGAACTTAGCAAAACCTTTGATCTCAAGAGGATTTCCTATTGGTAGAGGCAAACCCTTGGGTCCCAGAACGCAAGCAAGGAGTCTGAGCAAACCCCTCTTGGGTACAGAAGGACCATGTAACATTTTGTACTCTTCTTCTGTGATGACAATGATCTATCAGGGAACAGTTTTCATCCCTGGTGTTGCAACAAGGAAAGATAGTTGGGTCTGGGTCTTTGTGTGAACTGTCAAGAAAGTCAGCACTGAGCAGCAAAGCCCTGAGAGCTGCCAAGTGTGGTACTTTCCGGGGGCTGTAGTAAAGCTCTACAGCTTGGAGGCAGAGGGGAGGGTAAATAAATGTTCATCCTTAGTGGGATGCAGCTGAGCTGGTCTAAGCCATAACAGAACAATGGCATAAATTAGCTGTATTAAAGAAAGGTGTTGCTTTTGTGACATCAATTTAGTCAAAATGTTATGGTGGTGAAAGATAGTTGGATCTCTGTGCATTCTCCACCTGCCCTTTCTGCTGTCTCAGATGGGCAATGTGGTTTGTCCTAAGATAAGGTGAGGACACCAGGTGGGTATTGCAGGAGGGACTGTCTGATTGCTTGCATGATTCCTGTATTCCAGAAATGGGGCAGCTGAGAAGTTTGTATTTGACTTTGGTGCACTTGGCCTGCAGAAGGGTATAAAATGCTGATGGAGTCTAGGCCAACCAGTCAAACTGGTCTCCAGCTTCTGAGTGGTGTTTGTCACCCCTGTCCCCTACAGGGTACATCCAACCAGAAGATGAGGAACACACATAACCCTCACTTTTGGAGAGGTGAGTGGAAAGCACTAAGATCTAGTCAAATACAGATATAAAAGCCACATAGATGCTTTGTAATTGTAATTGTGAATTCTACAAGGCCAAAGACTGTAAACTTGTATGTTTCTGGCCAAACCTGCTTATATTTATATTCTTTAGACATAAGCTGGGACCAAATCTGAGACTTAAGTGGACTGAGCTGCACTGAGGCTTCTCGGAGAAGTTTAGACATTTAGAAGGTCTCACTGAAGCTTGTGACTCAACAGGAGGGACCACTCCTATATATGCTATATTTTGTAATAGATGCTAGAGTTATTTACATACTGCACTGGCAATATTTAGATACTGTATTAGCAACAAATCTAATCATAATCATCGACATAATCACTATATCACATAATCACTACTCCTCACATCTGGCCAAGAACCTTCCCTTGACTGCTCTGTTACACCTGGGCTGCACAAGACCCTGAATCAAAGGATGTCTTGGCCACTTGCACAGCCTGAGTCTGCCGGTGCTTCTGTTCAGCACATAATTGTGCCTTTTGGGGCTGGGAGAGATCAGCACACGTTTTTCCCTGTGACTCTGGGAATTCTCTACCCTTCTTTTTCAGGAAACTTTCAGCTGCTTCTATAAATGCTAAAGAAACTGAGGGCAGTTGGTCAAGAGGAGTTGAGTGGGAACACTGGGAGGACTCTGATGCCTCCATGACGGATGCTGGCAGGACGGCAGGACCTCTGCACACCCCAGGCATGGGGCCACCCTGCAGTGCCCATTCCTCTGCTGGGCACAGGGCCAGGACAGAAATGCCTTTTGAGATAACACAGGCGCCAAGCCCCATCAGCTGCCGAGCTGCTGTGTCCATCTTTAGCCTGCTCTCAGGTTACCAGTCACCTCCCACAGCTGCCTCCAAAGATAGCCAAAGCCACCTCCTGGCGCCTGGGCTGGAAACCGTGGGGAGCAGAGGAGGGAACACGGCCCGGATGAGACCGATGGGATTTTTGTGGAAGGAGTGAAGGACACCACGAGTACGCCTGAGCTATGGCACTGCTGTGCTACAACAAGGGCTGTGGGCAGAGGTTTGATCCTGAGCACAATGCTGAGGGTAAGTGGGCTCGTGTGCCTTGCACCGGCAGGATTGGGAATGTGTGCTGCTTTCCCGGCATGTGGCCTCAGCTGCCGCGCTGTGTCCGGAGCTGTCAAGCCCAGCACAGACAGCCCACATGGCAGGAGCTGGCTCTGGAGCTGCTGGGTGTCACGGTTGGCTCATAGGAAGAATTGCTTCTCCCGAAAGCGTTTGTCTTGTTTTTCCCTTTTCAGATTCATGCCTGTATCACCCGGGTGTTCCCATCTTCCACGATGCCCTGAAGGTGAGTGGGGCAGGAGCTGGGGCTGCAGCTGCAGGCAGTGACCTTGTGCCAAGCAGGATTGCCCACACCTGACCATCTTGTCATCTCCTGGTGCCTAGGGCTGGTCTTGTTGCAAGAAACGCACAACAGACTTCTCTGAGTTCCTCTCCATAAAGGTGTGTGACCTGCCAGCCCAAAGGCACCCACTGTTCCTCCATCCTCTCCTCCTGGCCCCTGTCCTGTCCTGCCCCATCCGCATCCTGTGCCAAGGCTGCACCTGCCCTGCCAGCCAGAGATTTCCTACCTGCTTCCAAGGGGCCTGCAAGCAGGGTGCTGCTCCCAAAGTGCAGGGTAGGTGCTCCTGCAGAAGGGTGCCAGAAGGGGCTGGCCCTGAGGGACCAGCAGAGGCCTGGCGATGTGGAGGAGACTCTTGCTGCTATTCATCTGCCACACTGGGGTGCAGCAGAGCTGAGACCTCTCTGCCTGGTTCCAGTGAGGCTGCCACACCACCTTACCCTTGGGGTTATCTGCAGATGCGGTCCCTGACCTGGTGCAGGGTCAGAGCCCATCCCTGCAGGACAGAGAACCACCAGAGCACAGAAACTTGCAGGGTTTGGGAGCAGCCACCAGGTTTGGGAGGACAAAGCAGTCATCAGGCTTCCCTCTGCTGCTCAGGGATGCACAAAGGGGTTTCACAGCAAGGAGAAACCCCCTGAACCTTCCAGCCAAGGGGAGACCTCAGATGAGCCGAAGGTCAAACCAGTGAAGGAGCTCATTGTCCAAGGACCAAAATCAGCTGAGAAGATGCTGCGGGAGAGACCAAGGTGAGATAGGCTCAGCTAATAGTGTTGCCCTGCTGTGCCTCTTCTTCTGCATGCCCTGCTGCTTCCTCAGGAGAGGCAACAATACTTAAACTGCAAAACCAAACCAAACACCTGGCCTTTGCTGCTGCTGATTCCCAGCTCTGATGAGCCAAGACGACTGCTGCCCATTAAAGTATCCAGGTCTCTGGAGCAGGCACTGGAGAAACTGAACCTGTCCTCCAAGGACAAGACACTTGAGAGCAGTTGCACAGGTAGTGACCAGCTGATGGAGAGCAAAGGGGTTGCACATGGCAAGTTCAGCATGGGGTTTTGCATGACAGATTCAGTGCTGGGCAGCAGGTGTTGCATGTTTTGACACCTGCAAACCCACAGATCCGTGTTTTGGAGGCACATCACAATGGCCTGTGCTTGGGGCAGTCCATGGGGAGATGGCAGAGGGGCTGCAGGGAGGATCTAGGGGCAGGAATGGGCAGTGGGTGTCCTGGGGTGAAGCTGTGTTGCTCTTGCAGGGGAGGGAGCTGCCCAGGTGAGAGCTGGCACCAAGTGCAAGAATGCAGCCTGCAAGGCGGTAAGTACTGGCCAGGGTCCCATCTTTGCCCAGTCTGTGCCTCGTGGCCAGAAGCACTGCAGGTCTGGCACAGGGCTCATCGTCCAGCTGACAGCAGGTGCAGGATGAGGTGTCAGGCAGGTGTAAGGTGGCAGTACCCATCTGCTCCATATGCTCCTGCTCATCCCGTCCTCGGAGCAGCTGC
>NW_008664568.1:704-4716 GCF_000695815.1 Acanthisitta chloris | reverse complement strand
GGCTTCCCGATTCCAGGATTAGTGGTACATTTGCATTTCACTGCTGCTAATTGCTTGCAGTGAAATATATCACATATTCAGGATTGGAATAATTCTCACCTGCATTTAATTCATGCAGCACAGCCCATTTTCTCTCTTGCCCCAAGGCTGTGTCTTGTGCAGGACTGCCTGCCTCGAGTCGTGTGTGGGAGGGATGTAGCTGCAAGAGGGCTGACATACTTGGGTAGGGGCAGAGAGGGAGCAAGCAAGGAGCAAAAGGCAAGAGGTAGATGAGGACATGAGACTGACATACTCTGGGAAGGAGGGGACAGGACAGGATGGACAAGTGGCCCCTTGCACACCAGAGTGCGTTTCTGTTGTGTCCAAACTTGATCCCTGTTTCGGTCCTGGGAGCAGGCTGTGTTTGGGAGAGAGCCTACAGAAGGGCTGTTGCCAAGGTTGTGGGGATGACACTGTGGTTCTGGCAAGGCTGGAGTGGCTGCCCTGCCAGCAGGGAGCAGCGCTGGGCTGCTGACTGGGCAGCCTCAGAGTAAGTCTTCACAGATGCTGGACCGGGCAAAAGGGCTATGTTGAACATTGTGCTGTGCCCTCTGCATGGATGGGCATGGATGAGTGGATGTGTGCCATGTTGTCCTGTGCCAGAGGCACAGCCAGAATTTTCCTCTTTTTCTCTCTCCACAGATTTACCAGGGCCCAGAGAGTAACACAGAGGTTTGTATGTTTCATCCTGGCGTTCCTGTCTTCCACGAGGGGTAAGAAACTGGCAAAGCAAACTGACCCTGCTGAGGGCTGAAAGTGTTGCATTGCAAGGTTGTGTGGCCTCAGCAGCATGACCAGGGCAGTTGTGGGTCACGCCCTGCAAGGTGACGGGTGGGCAGGAGGAGCTGTTGTTTAGGAGCCCCTCTCCCCACTCCCAACCCTGCTGTGGTTCCCTCTTCTGCTCTTGTGTGCACTCCCCCACTCAGGTCACCCTGCCCTCCCCAGGATGAAGTACTGGAGCTGCTGTGGAATCAAAACAACAGACTTCAGTGCCTTCATGGAGCAGCCAGGCTGCAGCAGAGGGTGGCACTGCTGGACTGGGAAGACGGTAAGGAGGCTCTCAGCAGAGGTGACTCAAGTGAGCAAAGTGCCATTACTGGCACTTGAGGAGTGCTCCTTCCCTTGCTCTGCATTCACACAAGTTTCTGCATCTAATTATCTTAATATTCATAATTGCTGGCAGATGACTGTGCAGGGTTTGAATGCCTAATCTTCACCCATCTGCCCTTTAAAATGCTGCTTCTGTATTCACAAGATATGTCAGCTCTCACACCCAACAGGCAGGTGTGCAATAGGAAGCAGAACAAGGCAGGACCTGGCTCTGGGTACAGCATACCCAGCACTGCAGGCTGCTGTGTAGAGCAGGCAGCCGAGCACAGGAAAAGTCCCCCAAAAAATCCAAAAGTTTTACAGATGACTGCAGAAACCTGAATTGGTTTTAATGAAGCTTTCCCTCTGCAACTGCTTCTCAGGAGGGATCTCACTGGCATACCTACGTGGTATTGTGCTAGGTCCGTGGGGAGAAGATCCCAATTTCCAGTATTGTGTGTAAGTTTCCCCAGGAAAGTTCTTGAATGGAACCCTGGTTGCACCAAAGCAGCCGAAGATAATGCTGAGAGTGCCTCTGAGCCAGCACTGCTCCTAGCAACCCTCTCTGAGCCCAATCTGTTCTTTGTCCTGGAGCAGAAAATCTATTGTGAATGTAAAGGATGCTGCAGTGAAGGAACTGTGATGTTGTGTTGCAGATGTTTTATGCTAACTGTCACCCAGGTCTGGGGCCAGCATTCCTCCTGGAGCATTTCTTTGGCTGGCAATGTAGAGGGCTGTAGGGGGTTTGTCTCCTGGTGATGCTCAGAAATGAGCTTTGTGGGGACGAAGCTACCTGTGGCACTGACAAGGTGGAGGAAGGTGAAATGTGGTCAGCTGAGGCTCTTCTGACTCCCAAATTTAGCATGATGGCATGATCCATGTCCAGCAACAGCTTCTGCATTGCCCTCCAGACTGAGTTTTCTGACTGTGCACGGCATTTATGAGCTTGGGCACAGCAGAGTGACTCTGGAACGAGGAGATGTCTCTAGTCTTAACACGCCCTGGAGCTACCCCAAGCAGAGCACAGATGTCCCATGTTGCATGGGACATTTCACATGAACCATCTTCCCTCAAAAGCCTGCACGAAAGGCGGGGTTTGGTTTTGCTTGATGCCAACCAGAAGGAGATGTGCAAAGGAGCATCCTCTGGCTCAATCATCCCTTCTGTCTGGGGTGTGCCTGAGATCCAGCTGTGCTGTGCTGTGTTCCTCTCCCTGGCAGGACAAGGCGGCAGTGTCATGTCGGCAGGACTGGCACCAAACCAGCACCCAGGTGGTGGTGACAGTCTATGCCAAGAACCCTCTGCCCACTCTCAGCAGCGTGAAAGCAAACCGCACTATGGTGAGTGGGGCCAGCAGACCTGGAATGGGGATGTGCACTTCTATGGCTCCCTCTGATTTTGGTGAGCCAACAGCCAGGACCCAGCTGGGTACCAGGTGCTGTTTGGTCTGTTGCTACAGGCAGGGTTGGCACTGCTGAACTGCTGTACCAAGCTGAGACCCTGCTGCTGCAGCAGCATCTGCCTGGCAACTCTGGCTTTCAGCTTCAGTGGGTGGCTTTGCTGGCCTTGAATCACCTCTTGAGACAGAGGTGAACCCAGCATGCTCTGAAGGGGGTGGAATGTTGCCAGGTGCTGAGGGGATCACCAGAACATTACACCAGAGCCAGGATGTGGGATGTGTTATGGTGCTGGAAGGCAGCTGCACTGGCTGGGGAAAGAGCTCTGGCAATGCGGTTCTACCCACTCAGATAATCTTCTGTTGATCTTTCAGCTAGAGGCTCATGTCATCTTTGAAGGGAATAAGATTTTCCAGGCAGAACTGGAGCTCTGGGGGGTAAGATCCTGTTTACTTTGATTTCCCTATTCCAGCAGTCTGCACGGGGCTGGGCTGCCATGCTGCAAGGCAGCCTGTGCTCTTGGTCCTGGGCTGAGTTGCCCAGGTACCAGCATTTATAGCCACCTCTGCTAGGAAATGCCTTAGGGATTGTGAGGAGGCTGTGGCAGCTGCAGTGATCAGTCCTGGACTAAGATCAGAGCTGGAGGTCACTGCCAGCTCTGTAGGTATTCCAGGTTTGGTCCCAAGCTGTTCAAATGTTCTTTGGCCCAGCAGGTCCCTGTCTCCCACTGCAATCCTGCTGTGAGTTGCAGGCAGGCAGCAGTGTGAGGGGAGAGACTGATTTTTCAGCTGCTTGCTAGCTGGGGACAAGCAGTGAGACTCAGGAATTTGCATGTGCATTTCTTGTCTGCATTTCTGGTGTGTGCTGCCTGTGCCTGCAGGAGCAGAGTGTGCTGACAGGTGTGGGTATGGCTGTGTCTCAGCACAGCTCACTGCTGGGGAGAGGCTCTGCCGCAGCTGTGCGTGTGGCTGCAGAGAGCTGAGCTCTCCTGAGCTCTGTACCAGCACTGTGGTGCTGCTCAGACATCACAACGGGAAGCTCAGCTGCAGCCCGTTTCTCCCTGCACACAAAGAGATTTCTTCTCTCTTTTCCTCTGTCAGGGCTCTTGCCAGTATGGAGAAGGATGAGCGTGTGCTGCCTGTCCTCCCCTGCCCAGCTCATTGCACCTTTCCCTCCCTCTAGATCATCGAAATAGAGAAGAGCTTTGTGAACATGGTCCCAGCCAAGGTGGAGATCACACTTTGCAAAGCAAGCCCTGGCTCCTGGGCCAGGCTGGAGCTTCTCTCTTTTCCTCTGTCAGGGCTCTTGCCAGTATGGAGAAGGATGAGCGTGTGCTGCCTGTCCTCCCCTGCCCAGCTCATTGCACCTTTCCCTCCCTCTAGATCATCGAAATAGAGAAGAGCTTTGTGAACATGGTCCCAGCCAAGGTGGAGATCACACTTTGCAAAGCAAGCCCTGGCTCCTGGGCCAGGCTGGAGCTAAAGGAG
>NW_008664568.1:0-660 GCF_000695815.1 Acanthisitta chloris | reverse complement strand
AGCAGGAAAAGGAGGCTGCCAACAAAGAGGAGCCTGAGGCAGCGCAGGAGTGGGACTCTGATGACAGCTTGAGCTGGTCAGAGGAGGAAGAAGAAGAGCTGGAGATGGGGACATCGAGCAACTGACAGTCAAGTGCTGCAGCAGCTGAGCAGTGCTGGTTCCTGAGCTGCTGGGGACCTTGGCACCAGTTCCAGAGGAGTAGACTGAGCCCAGAACTGTGTGTAGGCTGCAGCATGCCCTCTCCCCCAGTCAGAAGGCACAAATAATAAACACCCAGAGCAAAGGTTGTACTCTGAAATCCCTGACAGGAGCTTAAGGAACGCCTTGTCTTCTGTCCCTCCCTCCCCTGTGCCTGGCTGGGGCAGGACAACAAGAGGAGACCCCCTGTCTGCACCTGGGCCAGGTCACCCTGTGCCACAAGTGCTCACACCTGGCACCCTGCCTGGCCCTGGCACTTTTGGGGGTGCTCACAGTTCAGGGTCCTGCCTGGCCCTGGCAGTTTTTGGGGTGCTCTCTGCCCAATATCTTGCCTGGCACCTGGCACGTCTGGGGGTGCTGGGCCCCGGGGTGAGCGGAGCCTGCCCCCTGCCCTCTCCCTCGCCCTGTGCGGAGAAGGGAGCCGGGACCTGGGGGGTTTGGGGGGCGATGGTGACCGCGCAC
>NW_008664567.1:0-2575 GCF_000695815.1 Acanthisitta chloris | reverse complement strand
GACGCGCCGTCGGTCGGGGGCACCTGCCGCTCCGAGGGCACCCCCAGCTGGTACATGCACGGGGAGCGGGCGCACTATTCGCACACCATGCCCATGCGCAGCCCCAGCAAGCTGAGCCACATCTCCCGCCTGGAGCTGGTCGAGGCGCTGGACACTGACGACGTGGAGCTGAAGTCAGGGTACATGAGCGACAGTGATCTGATGGGGAAGACGCTGACAGAGGATGACGACATCACCACGGGGTAAGTGCCCATGCCCCCCCAGGGCTCGTTCCTGGATCAGGGATCTCCGGGAGGTTTCACCCCTCCTGTTCTGCCGGTGGTGGGACACGTGGCACAGCGGGAACAGATGGAGGAGCACATAGATCACAGCCAGTCTGGCTGGGTAGATCGTGTCCCCACATCCCAGGAGATGCTTTAACACCATCAGTACTGGTGGGACTGTGCCAACTGGGACTTCCTGGGGCTGTTGGGCCCCCGAGCTGGGATGTGCTGCTCTCCTGGCATGTGGGAAGTGTCTGGCTTGATCAGGGTGTTCCCAGAGCAGGGGGCTCAGAAAAGCATGTGGTGTGTGGCTGCAGGAGCCCTGCTGGGATGGGTACTGCTGCTTTCAGAAGTACTCTCCCAGTTTACACCACTGGGTCTGAGCTGCTTCCTGTGACCCTGGCGCTATGGGGCATCCTGTGTCTGGCTGGGAGTGCTGGTGACTGTGGTGGGACTGGCTGGGTCAGGTCGCAGCACCTCAGTGAGAACCAGACACTGAGGTGTCACTGCTGGGTGGCACCATGTGGAGCAGGATGTCCCCTCCTCCTGGGATCCCCACTGGCCTCTGTCCCTCCGCCCATGGGGCCAGGGGCGTCTCCTGCCAGATGGGCACAACCCAGCACACCCAGTGCTAGCATTTTCTTTCCAGATGTGTCCAGCTCCTGCTGCAACATTGAGGTGCCCCTGACTCTGGCAAGGGTCCAAGGTTTGAGCATGTTGGAGGTTTCCTGTTTCAGCACAGGAGAAAATAAATAACTCGGGCGTTTGAGCTGTCCCAGAGCAGGAGGAGGTATTTGGCCTCCTGACAGTGCTGCTCTAGCCCTTCTGGGGTGGCCGTAGTCACGTCAGCATGGTGCAGGATAGAACACAGCCCGTGGCTTCACAGCCATCCTGGGGCCAGCACTCCCCAGATGTGGCCTGGAGGCACATGTTGCAGTTGGAGGGGGCACACCATTGGGTGTCTGCTGGCCACTGCCCCTGCTGTGCTCCTGCTCAGGGTGACAATGTCTGTGGTACTGTGGGTGTCAGACATATCCTCCCCACAGACATGTGGGGTGATGTTGGGGGCTGCCCTGTGCTGGCTCAACATGGACCCTCCTGGGGATCATAGCCCATTGCTTGGCAGACAGAGGTGGCACACGTCACCACCCTCTGCCACTGACCACTGGACCGTGGGGTGTGATGGGCAGTGGGGTAGATTTGGTCTGCCCTGGATGGCTGGGGCTGCAGTAGGGCTGGCTGCGGGGGTGAAGGTCTCCACTACTCCCCGTCTCTTTCCTTGTCTTGTCTTGGTGCTGCTCATGCAGGCAGATAACCTTGGGGTGCCCTTGGATTTGGCGGCAGCACCAAGAGGGGTGACCAGAGCATCATTTTGTCACCTTCAGCCCTTGAGCAGGCAGAGTGTGGGCAGGGGCAGGGACCTACATGGGCTCAGCCCTGCACTGCCCCGGGCAGGATTTGCTTCTCCTCTGGAAAGGGATGAGCTTTGGGGATGGAGGCCTGTGTGGCTGAGCCTCTGTGCAGCCCTGGCAGCACCATGGTCCCCCAGTGTGGGTGAGGCTGTCAGCACCACAGTGAGCTGGGCCATGGCCAGGTGCCACAGTCCCTGTTTCTGTGCAGAGTTCTCAGCGTGATGCCCTGGATGTTCCTCAAGTTCCCTGCTGTGCCGTGCCAGAGACAGACTGGCTGCTCTGTGCTGGGTGCCCCTCCCCAAGGTGTGCAGGAGGGAGCTGGGGCAGCACAGGACCCCCTGATCTGCAGGGACATGTTCTGGGAATCAGCCATGTTACTGGATGTTGAGGGCACACAGGGCCATGCAGTGACCTAGTGACAGCTCCATCCCCATGGCCTCACAGCAGGATGTGGCGCCCGGTCCCGCACAGCAGGCAGCATGGCAGAGCCTCTGTCGCCAGGGCATGTCCCTCGCTGGGTGCCAGGGGACACTGGGGGGCCCTGTCCAGGAGCCTGGATACTCTGGGTGCAGATCTTCTCCTCCCCAGAGCCAGATGGGACAAGCTGTTGCCTTGCTGGCCAGGGTCACTCATCCAGCGCAGTCCCTCTTCCAGCCTCCTCTCATCCAGCATAGTCCCTCGCCCAGCACAGCCCCTCATCCAGCCTCCCCTCATCCAGTGCACCCATTCATCCATCCTCCAGCACATTCAGCACAGTCTCTCACCCAGCCTCCCCTCCTCCAGCACAGCCTCTCATCCATCCTCCCTTCATCCATCCTCCCTTCATCCAGCCTCCCTTCATCCAGCACAGTCCCTCATCCAGCACAGCCCCTCACCCAGTGCAGCCCCTCACCCAGCGCA
>NW_008664566.1:0-1132 GCF_000695815.1 Acanthisitta chloris | reverse complement strand
TTCTCCTTTTAGTATGTTGTAGACTACCCAGATTGCTAGAAATGTTTTCCATGATTGATTTTATCCATAAACTCACATTCCATCCTAACCCTTTAAAGATTTTACCTAACCAGCTCGTAGTCAGGTCCTTTTGTTCATCTTGTGCCTCATGTTCTATTTGTTTTAACTGATGGATATTATGTTCTACATCTGCAGTTACATTTGGGATATGGATGCAGCAATGATCAACTTGTCCTTTTAAAAATCCACACATTCTATATTCTTTCAGGAGTAACACATCTAAGGCCAGTCAGTTTTGTAGAGTCATTTTGGTTGTGGCTTGTAATTGTATGTTCAATTCTTTGAATCCTTCTTGGGTGACTCTTGCTAATTTTTCTACTTGACTTGTAAGTCTGTACATCATCTCTCTGCTTCAGTAGTTTGCTATAGACGGAACAGAGATTCTAAAGCCCATTCAAGTTTTACTCCACTAGAGGGTTCCTGCCAAATTTCATCTGGATTTTCATCTGGATCTCCATTATTAAAAGCTTCTCGTTTTGGTCTTATTTGTAAAGGCTCACTTTTTCTATTGAATGGGGATCTTTTCAGATTGGACATAAAGTGGGGAGACTTAAAGTAAATTCTTTTACTTTTCTGTCTACGGGCAGGTGGGTTGTCCAGGTACCATTGCTTGTTACCCAGACAAACTGTCCCGGGCTTTGAATCGTACTTCTTTTACATGCTATTATTATTTTGTGATTTACTTGACCCCATTTGTGTTTCCCGCTTGTGTTTAATTCCCCTACAGGTACAACCAATTTGCATGGTGATTGCTAGTGCAGGTATTTGCTTTATCTTTACGTCGTCAGACGTACAGTCGTAAGTTTGATGACATGCCCACCAACTTACTTTATCTGCTTGCATTCTACTGCTGGTGGCAGTGCTCATTACTGTCAGTTCAGTGTTATTTTCAGGGCCTTCCCATTTGAGACACCAAGTGGTACTTGCCATATATTGGAATTTTGAAGTATACTCATGGACCATGCACCATCTCAGGGTTCTATCTGATCTTTTTATCCTTTGTTTCATGTTTCCATAAAAGGATGGTCTCTGTGACATTTTCTTGAATCTTTTTATAGTGTGGCAAGAAGCA